>NC_135177.1:6168059-6433059 GCF_041146795.1 Maylandia zebra | reverse complement strand
AATGAACTCGGATGCTACTGGATTCATTGTCATCGTCTCATTTCCTTCGCTGATGGCGTGCATTACCAGATCTTTGGTCACATTTTTTACAACTTCCTTGTACTCTTGCCTGTCTTTAGAGACACTGAGTACTCTTGCTGGTAATGCCAACAGGTGTTTGGTGAAGATTGAGACGGTAATATTGTCAAGCTGTTCCCTCAGATTAAAGATCAAAAGGTTTTCTTTGCAGTTGTGTGTTTTGCAAAGATCTTTGAGAATGGCCTTGCCCACTTTGAAAATGCTGTTGTGGGATAAATTCAAGTGTTTCTCCTCAACTTCAGGCCAGATTTTCTCAATCAGACGACGGCTGATGCAGTCAGGAGTGAGGCGCTCTGTGAAGATCTTGTATTTGGAGGAGACTTTTTCTTTGGCCAGTAAAACCACCAACTGAACAACCCAGTTGACGCGCACCTTTTTCTGCAGCTTCAGTGTCTTTTCCAAAGCTGATACTTTAGCCTGGTTGGTCTCATCTTTACTCTTTGGCATAGTGCACACTAATTCTGGTTTTGCTTGTTGGTCACTCGTTTTTGACATTTAAGCTACGATGTTACAATGAGTCAGACATTCAAATGTGACTGAGGGTAGCAGAACAAAATCTCATCGAGTGAATCGCTCGTGACTATAAGAAACGCGCTGGTCCAGTGTGGGTTTCACCTGCAATTTATAGACTTGAGTTGACTGTGACGTCACGGCCTGGTTCTCTTGCCTTTCATCTTTGAATCAGGCCCCGTCCACAACAACGTTCCCTATTTCCTCTTTGAAAATAGGTAACGCCCATAAAGAACGGGCTGTCGGAGTTTCTGACGTCATGGCCCGATTCTCTCTCCTTTAATGTTTGAAACAGGCCCGAAAATACGGTGGCCCTGAGAGGCCAAACGGACTGCAACTTCAGAAAACACTTGCAAAAAGAAAAATGCTGCAAAAAGAAAAATGCTGCAGAAAGAAAAATGCTGCAAAAAGAAAAACGCTGCAAAAAGAAAAATGCTTCAAAAAGAAAAATGCTGCCAAAGGAAAAATGGTTCAAATAGAAAAACGCTGCAGAAAGAAAAATGGTTAAAAAAAAATGCTGCAAAAAGAAAAATGCTGCCAAAAGAAAAATGCTGCAAAAAGAAAAATGCTGCCAAAAGAAAAATGCTGCAAAAAGAAAAATGGTTCAAATAGAAAAACGCTGCAGAAAGAAAAATGGTTTAAAAAAAAAATGCTGCAAAAAGAAAAACGCTGCAAAAAGAAAAACGCTGCAAAAGCACACACAGCACAACGGAAATATTTCTGGGGAGACAATAACCTGACGGACCAGTTGCACGAACCAAAACATGCTAACAAGTGCACTGGGACTGGGAGACACTTCAAAGAAGTGGAGCGGCCAAAGAGTAAACTTTCAAAAGTAAGTTCTGAATATTATGTCACTTATTTATGTGCAAATGTTTAATAATAAGGAACATTAAAACTAGTGATGGGCAGATGAAGCTTCATGAAGCACTGAAGCTTTTCATCCAATTGGTTCATTCCAGCGCAAAGCGCCTTGAAGCTTCATTTGCTCTAGTAGGACACCTACTGGACGTAAAAATATTAGTTGGCATGAATTTGAAGAGTGTGGCCTTTAGCACACAGCCTGTAAATGTCAACAACAAAAGGAGTGTGTAAAACATCTATATTGTAGTGATGCAGTATACTGTGTATATTTATACTGGCAGTATGGAAAATGATCATTTACTGTGAGGTGAGGTGTGGTTGGGGTGTGGACAGTGGTTGTGCTTTTGTAACGCTGAGGTATGGACAGCTACACACTGAGGCATCAGTCTGGTCTTGCTCCACAATTTGTGTTCCCCTTATTCTCATGCAAAGCTCTGTAGTGCCTAAGCATGGATGAGGTGTTGTTGTTATATCCCAGCTCCCTGGCACATAGCAAATAGGGGTGCAACGATATTCGTATCGATATTGAACCGTTGGATACAGTGCTTTCGGTTCGGTACGCATATGTATCGAACAATACAAAATTTGTAATTTATTTTATTAACTTTCCTTCTGACGATGCTGTCTGTGTTGAGCGCTCAGTGAATCTGCCTTCGACTACTCCGCCTAGGCTGCACTGTCGAGCGCAGATCCACTGAGCGCTCAACACAGACAGCATAGTCAGAAGGAAGAGCGCAGGGCAAGCTAGCGAGACAGAAGTTAAGCTCTCCTTGCAACATGGACCTCCCCCACCCTCATTCAGATCTGGCGTTTGGAATTATTTTGGTTTTCATGTGACATATGACCCTGAAGGTAAGCGAGTCATGGACTAAAGTAAAACAGTATGTTGGATGTGCCACGCAATGCTCAATTACATGGGTGGGAGCTAGTGTGTTAGCGCAGTTAGCTCGTTAACGTGTTGGCCGTCTAGCCCCATGCACGGAGCGATCGGCGGTAGCTCGTTAATGGAGATTTGCCGTGTTGTGGCGTTAAGGTCATTTCAACGAGATTAACCTGAAAGCACTAGTGGGAACACAACGAATATGACTGCACATTTACGCCGACATCATCCTAGTGCAAAGACCAAAACAACAAGCATGCTACTAACTTTAGCCGAGTCATTTAGACAGCTGTTAGCACATGATTCTCCTTATATGTTTAATATGCTGCTGAGAATATAGCCCAGAAGAAGCGGATAGTATAGCTTTTATTTTGGAAAGAGACATTTCTCTGTAATAAACTCTCTTTTCCAAAGATGAGTGATTTCTCAATCAGATACAGGGCTCGCAATATCGCTAGCCCGACGTCCCGGGGCTAGCGATTTTTTCAGTCGGGCTACCAAAATCTATCTCTTCCCTGCCCGTCGGGCTATTGTAGGAAGGAAAAATATATGTCAATGCTTTTGCATTCTTTCGGAAATGTAGCTGGGTAATTATGTCATTGGCATCGGTGAGCCACTGTCAATATGTGACATATTGAAATCCCGTTTGAATTTGCTTTCACTTTGCAATCGTGTGAACTGTGTATAGAGAGCGACAGCACTGATCTGAGAGTGATGATAATTTGCGCACCAATTCCTCTGACATCGTCTTATTAATCGTTAGCTTACTACGCAAACATGACAAGTGAAATCTCCCGCAGCAAGCTCAAACGTGTGAGAGGTTGATCGCGCAGAGAATCGCTGAGCTTATGTGAGTGCGTGTGTAAAAGCAGCAGGATATATATTTTAGTTCTGCTGAGCCAAATAAGAGAGGTCAGGGTGAAGAAGTGACAGCCAAAGAAAAGCTTACCACAAAACGGAAAAGTTATGACAAATCAGACTATAAGGCAAAAAGAAAGTGCAGCTTTATGGTTTCATGGACAAAAGAATTTCTGTGGCTGCAATATGACGAGCTATATAACCAGGGCTGCACATAAGTGGTCCGCAGGTGCGCATTCGCTGTCAAAATAAAAAACACGCACAAGGGTTAGGGTTAAATTTAAAAACTGTACTTTTGAGTTAAAATATATATTTATAATCTTAATAAATGACAAATTAAAAAGGCATGAACATTTTTTTGTATCGAAAAAATATCGAACTGTGACACCAAAGTATCGAACTGAACCGAACCGTGAATTTTGTGTATCGTTGCACCCCTAATAGCAAACACTTCACCTTGTACAAAAGTCAAGACAGCTTAACATAAATTGTATTGCACCATCAGTATTATGAAAATACATCTTCTGTAGAAATTTACAAACCTTGTTGGGAGGAATAAAATCAAAATGTTCCCACACAGGGGAGGACATCCTCCTCTTCTTAGCTGGCTCCATTCTCTCCTGACTTTCTCTCCTCACTCTCATAAACCTCCAAACACTCACTAACTGCAGCTCTCCATCAAACACCCACATTTTGAATGAAGTCTGAGGGCTTTATATCGCTGTCATAGCTCGCGGCAAAGTTTGAACCACTTAATGAACCAGTCACGTGGTACAGCCGGGCAGCGAGGCTTCGGACGTCACCATTTTCAGCTCCTCCCATAAATGAAGCAAGCCTCGATACGCGCATCGCGGAAACGCCCCCTCAATTACTCGACACAAGCTTCGAAGCCTCGATACAGAACGTCACATCACTAATTAAAACATTGCTGTTGGCCACATGCCGGCAAAGTTATGTGACATTAGTGATGTTTGTACTTTCAGCATTTACTTTGTTTTAAACCCTTTACTTTATACGCCGTTAGATAGTCGACCTTAATCTTACAGAGAATGTGATGATTTTGTGGATAATTAAAGTCAGTCATATATCCACAAACACAACAGGCTGAAAGTCAGTGATGCTGCTCGGTTTGCAGTCCTGAACATCACGGCACAAGCAGGATTCACTGCACTGTTAATGTTAGCTATGTTATATTGCTGCCTCTGTTCGGTGGTGTCGAGCCAAACGGACTTTAACGTGTGTTTGAACGAGCTGACGGTTCACTCGTTAAGCTGAAAGAAAGATGCTTTAATCACAGCAGTCACACATGTGTCCACTGCACCATCTGGAACTCTTCTTGTTTACACCCGTAATAACAAAAACACTAAATCCTCCTGTTTGTAGCAGTGTGTACACCTGAGACTGTCACCTGTCTGTCCTGCACTCTCTGTTTCTTTCTCTCTGATTGTGGAATAAAAGTATGAACATGTGTTTATAAGTTACACTTGTGTTTGAATCCTGCAGCTTATCACACATTTGATTTCCATGTGTGACGACTGCAAGTGTCCAGAGTGAGGACAGACTGAGGGACCCACTGCTGCACATCATCTGTGAGGCTTTGCACCCCTGATGATCCACCAGGACAAACTCAGCGGTGTGTGAGGAAGAGGAGGAGGAAGAGCCAACAGCAGCTGACAGATGGAGAGAATAGACAGACTGTTCCCTGTTTGTGAAGGACTGCTAGGAAAGTTTAACATAACTGTCTGTGCTGAATCAGTCTTATTAGGTAATGTTCAAATAATGTTATCATCCCAGTGTTTTCAGTGTGGGAGAAAGTACTCAGGGCCTTCAAGTTACACACTATGAAAGGCAGCAACAAGTTTAATGTTCAGAAACCTAAAGTCTGTATCAGCAGCAGAATGGAGCTAAAAATTTATTTTTAGCTGATCCAAAATACTCAAAGCTTCATAGAACTGAAACCAATGTTGGTTTCAGTTCTATGAAGCTTTGAGTATTTTGGATCAGTAGCTGCTGTGTTTGTTGCATCATATTGCTGTAACTGTTTATATGCTTTATATATTCTGAGCTAAGTTGATCTATAGTGTTACATCATATTCTAGGATGTTATGTGTTTGTAGACTTTCTGCCCAGTTTGACCCATTTAGCAGAAGTCAGCCTGTTTAAGGCTCTGATATCTATTCTGTGTGACTTACAGCAGTTATGACATGGTCTGATTTTCTCACCCAATAAAGGAATATTTCATATATCATTCTACTCTTCATTCTATCAGACACAGTTTTCACAGCTCGTACGTTTTCCTTTTTACACATGTATGTAAACATTGAGCCAAATGTAATAATGCCAACGTATTAAACAAACAATATTTGTCTCTTATATATAATACATCTGTATATACACTGTCAAAGATACTCGACTTTGAGTGAAGATGTAAGGTGACAGGAAATAGCTGCAACTTTTGCAACTCTTTACTAAAGCTCAGAGTTCAAGTTCACTGCTGTAATAACTAATAACGATTAATATGGTAAATAACTTTGATATTGGCCATATTATATTTACATTACCACAGAGAGATGATTTTAGTCTCATGAACAACATTAGCTAATTGTTATTTACTAACTAATCTTAAATGACTGTTCAGCACAGAAATGAGGCCCAACAATCATGTTTACAGTCCCGTGGTCTCAGCCTCAGATACTCAGCTAATCAAAGTGATGTCATGACAAAAATGAATGACCAACAAAACATTTTTCTCCTTCATTTCTGTCACACAAAGCTGTATGTAACGTGTCTCGCGGTTAGTATCATGGTTGCTAGGCAACCTGAACAGCGCGACAAAGGCCCATTTCACGAGCCTCTCACTTCCGCACTTCTCGTACTTGCAGTACTCACCGTACTATAAGTACCGTGCTCGTACTCCGAAGCATGCGGTCGCTGGATTGGGACACAGCCTGAGAGCTCCGCGATCCCGGATTATTGCGTGAGACTGCCCTTCAGTTGTCCAGCTTGCTACAGTGAAGTTAATTGTACCAACGGCTGCCTCTGTTATTTCCCGGCAGGAGTACGGAAGAAGACACGGCACGGGAGTCAGGGGCGCGCACGGAGATTTATTGCATAATATTTACATCACTGTAAATAAACGCAACTGCATTCATCGCACACAGTCCTGGGTTTTGGGCCCTATTTTCCCCACATCGCCACGGTCTGCCAGCGCAACCGTGACAGATAACTTCAAAGTCCTGCAAATGTAAAACTTGAAAAAGATCACAGCAGCTGAGGACACGTCGCTGTTGTATCGGGATTGTTTAACATTATTTAAAAGTAGGAATTTAAAAAATATCAACAAAGGGAAATTTTCAAACGTACACAGATGTGGACTGCCAGTCAAGCAGTTTATCTTCCTAACCAGAGACCTTCTTAAGCTCTTAACCGCTGCTCCGGATCAAAGCATTACGCTCTGTTGCGTCACTCGGTGACATCACAGTGAGCGAACGCTGCCATTGATCCAAAAGGTATAAATAGCCTGCTACACCCGCCTACTGACAGAACCTGCCAGCTTCATACTGCGGTCACATTGTTTTGCCCAGGTGTAAAACTTTAGATATATTTGTGAAAAAATGGTTTCGGATTCGTCTTCGTCGTCTTATCACAGTGATGAGGGTTTACAAACGAACGCCCTCATTCAAAGTAAAACATGTAAATACATGGTATATAAGCTCCTCGGACAAGGAAGCTTTGGGAGAGTGGTGGAATGTGTAAAATTAGACACTTTTGAAAGGGTAGCAGTCAAGGCAGCTAAAAGGGAATACAACAAGTTTGCTTGGAACGAGGCCGCTGCTGTAAAAGAACTGAGTGTTCTGGATAGGGATCGGTGCAATTTGGTAAAGTACTACGAAGTTTTCGAGTACAAACATCGCACCTTCATTTCAATGGAAATGCTAGACATTAGTCTGCATGATTTCGTGACTAAAAGGTCTCGCGGTCCACTGGCTCTCTGTGATATTCGGGTCATTTTAAAGCAGATGTTTGTGGCTCTTACCGCTCTGAAGAGCAGAGGTATGATGCATGCAGACATCAAACCTGATAATATCATGCTTGTAAATCAGTCTCAACAGCCATATAAAGTTAAACTTATTGATTTTGGTTTTGCCACAAGTCCTGCAAAAATTCCACCTGGCACTATTATTCAGGCCCTTAGTTACAGGGCCCCTGAGGTCATGTTGGGCATACCGGTGACTGAATCAGCAGACATGTGGACTCTCGGTTGTGTCGCAGCTTTTCTATACTTGGGCCACCACCTGTTTTTCAGCAGGTGTGAATATCAAATGATGCAAACTTTTGTTCACATGCTTGGTCAGCCTAATAAACGCATGTTACAGGAAGGGAGGTACAGTACGAAATATTTCTGGATGAGGAAAGGGATAATAGAACGCACATGGGTACTGAAGACACCAGCTCAGTATTCAGCATCTACAGGCACTGTGATCAAACAAAGTAATACAATCACAGAAAAATATGCATGCATAGATGATTTAGCCAAACACCACCCACAGCCAAACACAGAATCCGAAGTGGAAGACACAGCGGCATTTTTAAGCCTGCTCAAATGGATGCTGTGTGTGGATCCTGTAAAAAGAATCACACCTGTTGAGGGTCTGGGACATCGTTTCATTACAATGAAACATCTTCCTGAGGACCCTGCAGTAGATTGCTACACGAAGTCATCCTGCACGAGCATGGAAGTGTGCCCACTCCTCAGTCTAGAAAATGAAATCGACAGCTTTGTTACCACCAGTGAAATCAAAAGGAACAGCGAACAGAGCGGTGGGAGATCTAGACGGGCTTCCACTTTTAACAACTGTGTGAATACAGCTAAAATCCAAAGAAACCGACAGAGAAGAGCAGCTGCACGCAAAAAGAATCAGCCTGCATTTCGCAGGTGGGCATGGCAAGAAGAAGATGACATGTCTTGTAGGCTGGGTGTCAAACAAAAGCTTGTTATCCAAATACCGCTGGTAGGATCTTACTCTGAATCCAGTGATTTAGATTCTAGCACAGAAAGTACAGACAGCAGAGAAGGAATAATCACACCAAAGCCTCCGAAAGCTCAGCTTTCATTAGGGAAAAGGATCAAAAACTTTTTCGTAAAGTCCAGTGAAATCAAAAGGAACAGCGAACAGAGCGGTGGGAGATCTAGACTGTGTTCCACTTTTAACAACTGTGTGAATGCAGCTAAAATCCAAAGAAACCGACAGAGACCAGCAGCTGCACGCAAAAAGAATCAGCCTGCATTTCGCAGGTTGGCATGGCAAGAAGAAGATGACATGTCTTGTAGGCTGGGTGTCAAACAAAAGCCTGGTACCCAAATACCGCTGGTAGGATCTTCTGAATCCAGTGATTTAGATTCTAGCACAGAAAGTACAGACAGCAGTGAAGGAATAATCACACCAAAGCCTCCGAAAGGTCGGCTTTCATTAGGGAAAAGGATCAAAAACTTTTTCTTAAGGCTGTTTTGCTTTTCTTCATATGATGAAGAATCTTAAGATCAACCCTCCCCAACCGGTCGTGGCAGATGGCCGCCCCTCCCTGAGCCTGGTTCTGTCACAGGTTTCTTCCTGTTAAAAGGGAGTTTTTCCTGTCCACCGTTGCCAAAGTGCTTGCTCACAGGGGGTCATATGATTGTTGGGGTTTCTTTCTTATATTGTAGGGTCTTTACTCTACAGTATAAAATGCCTTGAGGCAACTTTTTTTTGTTAATGTTTTTAATGTACAAAATAAAATGTAATCAACTTGAATCAACTCTTACTCTCAAGTGTTTTTGTTTTGTCGCTGGTGTCACTGCCTCTCGGTCCGCCACTTTTTGATAAGTGTTAACCTGATCTGCTTCAGATTGAATTGATCGGGGCCCTGGTTGCTCCACAGTTCAACTTGAGGTGACTGGATGAGGGCTGGTCTCAGCACTGCGGTTCTTTGTTGTGTGGTGTGAAAATAAATGGCCAGCTCTTGTTCCCACTGATGCAAATTACAATTTCATGCAGTGAAGTCATAACAACAACCGGTTTAAACTGGTTTGTTGTCTGGATTTTGAATGTCTACCTTTTTCTGTTTATTTAGGTTAACAGTCTGATCATATTCTGATTCTTGACAATAATCTGCTTTTCTTGTCACATAATAAAAAGGCATATAACTCTGTATTTACACAACGTTAGACAGTTCAAATGAAGGTGTAATACACTGATTACAAATCATTTTGCTCATTAGTGACTGTAGCTTTTGTATGTTCCTCATCTTCTCCTAGACAAGTGGATATAGTATATATGTTATATGTAGTTTATATGGTTTTGGTTTTATATATGTATTTTTAGAAAATGAATTAGTTCACTTACAGGCTGCCACTGTCATGGTCCCTGTGCCCCGCTGGTCAATCCTCTATTGGGCAATATGTTTGTGGTTTGTTTGCTCTCTCGCCCTCTCTCTCTCACTCTCTCTCTCTCTCTCGCCACGGCAATGCTCACTGCGGGCTCCCGCTGCTGGCCCACACACCTGCTCATCACCACACCGGCCGCTGATCCCAGCTGATTACTGCACTACTTAGATGGCGAGTCTGCACTAGTCTTCGCTGGATCGTTGAGCTATCAGTGTCAGTTAGACTTGTGTTTCGGCTAACCTTCACCTTGAGAATTTCTTATTATTATCCTGCTAACCCGACGTTTTTTGTGTAGATCGTTTTTGGAACCCGATGCGGAGAGGAGTGATTGAAGGGGGAACTTTTTGTACAGAAAGTGTGGAACACCCTTCTCCCAATCCTGTTTCCCACGGACCCTGGCGACCCGGACCCGTTTCCCCTGCACGTTGTATATAGCCACTTGGTGTATGTGTTCACTGTAAATAAACGCACTGTCCTTCGCTTAAAGGAAAACCCTGGCCTGCGCCTGAGTCTCTTTCGGAACCCCTAACAGAACGATCCAGCCATTATGGACTCAGCAGGACAGGACCCCGTGGGCCGGGCTCTGGCCGCCCAGGAAGCCGCGCTGGCCCGCCATGAACAAATGCTCGGGCAGCTACGGCAGGATGTCGCCACATTGACCCTGGCGGTGGCGCAGTTAATACCGCTGGAGGGAAATGCGCAACCAGGGAATCCCCAGCCGCCCAGCCCGGCTCCCCAGGCGGCACCGCCCGCCGTAGCGTCAGGTAGCTCACCGCGGGTCGGTACGCCGTCTGACGGACCTTTACCCACACCGGAACCATTCTCGGGTGAGTCTGACAAATGTGCCGGATTTTTGGCTCAGGTGTCTCTGACGTTTCGCGAGCTGCAGCGTTTTCATAGCAACGATGGGGCGAAGATCACTTATTTAGTTCAACTTCTGAGGGGCCGTGCACTAAAGTGGGCCCAGGTTGTGTTAAACTCTGATCCTGTCATCACCTACGCTGACTTTCTCTCCAAATTTAAGAATGTGTTTAACCCAGGCACCGGGGCAGAGGCCGCTGCTCTCCGTCTCCTCAACTTCAAACAAGGTAGGAGAAGCATGTCTGAATACGCTATCGACTTCTGGATTCTGGCAGAAGAGGCAGGGTGGAATCAGGAGGCGCTACGGAGCACGTTGCTGAACAATATCAGAGAAGAATTAAGGGACGAGCTAATCATGCGTGATCTCCCTGCCTCCTTTAATGAGCTAATGTCCCTGTGCATTAAGGTGGATGAGCGGTTACGGGCTCGCCGGTCGCAGCGGAACTACAACCTCCATGAGGCTGCGGGAGTCTCTGGCACCGGCGCCATGGCGGATGCCGGCCCCTCCCGGACTCACGAGAGCGGGGACGGAGAGGAACCCATGCAGCTGGGCGGCTCCCATCTCACCGCGGCGGAGCGTCAGCGCCGGATTACCGCCGGTGAGTGCCTCTATTGTGGTCACAGGGGACATGTTGTGGCTACCTGCCCTTCGCGGGCAAAAGGGCGCGCCCGCCAGTGATGGTAGGAGTACTGGTGGGCGAGCTGAGCCAGGAAGAAGCTCCTCCCCGTTTAACACTACCGGCCACGCTTTCCATTCACTCTAAGAGCCGCTCCCTATCGGTGTTAATCGACTCTGGGGCGGAACAAAACTTTATTGACTGTCAGTTAGCCCGGCAACTTGGGTTACTATTGGAGCCCCTGCCTCATGCATTACGTGTTACGGCATTGTCAGGTCAACGCCTTCCAGACATCACTCTGGTGACTGAGCCTGTCGAGCTCACCCTCTCTGGCAATCATTCTGAAGAAATCTGTTTTTTGGTGTTTAAAGCAACTCGCACTCCACTAGTTCTCGGCCATCCTTGGCTACAACAGCACAACCCTCACATAGATTGGCTAAAGGGGCGTGTCACTGGGTGGGGGGAGGACTGCCACATGACCTGCCTTAAAGCAGCCTCGCCTCCAAGCACTGAAACGCCCTCTCCTGGGGTATTGAAATCAGCTGATTTAACTAATGTGCCCTCTGTTTATCACGACCTAGCTGAGGTGTTTCAAAAGGCCCGCGCCCAGTCACTTCCTCCGCATAGACCCTATGACTGTGCTATCGAACTGCTCCCGGGAGCTCCTTTACCCACCAGTCGGCTATATAGCATCTCACTTCCAGAACGAGACGCTATGGACAAGTACATCACGGAATCCCTGGCTGCCGGCCTCATTCGGGCCTCCACCTCTCCAGTCGCGGCAGGCTTCTTCTTTGTCGAAAAGAAGGATAAAACCCTCCGGCCATGCATTGACTATCGCGGATTAAACAACATCACAGTAAAAAATAAATACCCTCTGCCGCTCCTCAGTTCGGCCTTCGAGCTCCTCCAGGGGGCTACTGTTTTCACCAAACTGGATTTGCGAAACGCATAACATCTGGTTCGCATCCGTGAGGGCGATGAGTGGAAGACCGCCTTCAACACCCACCTCGGCCACTTCGAGTACCTTGTCATGCCCTTTGGTCTCACTAACGCCCCTGCGGTGTTCCAAGCCCTGGTGAACGACGTGCTCAGAGACTTCATTAACCGTTTTGTTTTTGTCTATCTAGATGACATCCTGATCTTTTCCAGAAACCAATCCGAGCACGAGACCCATGTCAGACAGGTCCTGCAACGACTCCTCGAAAACCGATTGTTCGTCAAAGGAGAAAAGTGTGAGTTCCACGTCTCCACCGTTGCATTCATGCATGCAGTTATGACATGGTCTGATTTTCTCACCCAATAAAGGAATATTTCATATATCATTCTACTCTTCATTCTATCAGACACAGTTTTCACAGCTCGTACGTTTTCCTTTTTACACATGTATGTAAACATTGAGCCAAATGTAATAATGCCAACGTATTAAACAAACAATATTTGTCTCTTATATATAATACATCTGTATATACACTGTCAAAGATACTCGACTTTGAGTGAAGATGTAAGGTGACAGGAAATAGCTGCAACTTTTGCAACTCTTTACTAAAGCTCAGAGTTCAAGTTCACTGCTGTAATAACTAATAACGATTAATATGGTAAATAACTTTGGTATTGGCCATATTATATTTACATTACCACAGAGAGATGATTTTAGTCTCATGAACAACATTAGCTAATTGTTATTTACTAACTAATCTTAAATGACTGTTCAGCACAGAAATGAGGCCCAACAATCATGTTTACAGTCCCGTGGTCTCAGCCTCAGATACTCAGCTAATCAAAGTGATGTCATGACAAAAATGAATGACCAACAAAACATTTTTCTCCTTCATTTCTGTCACACAAAGCTGTATGTAACGTGTCTCGCGGTTAGTATCATGGTTGCTAGGCAACCTGAACAGCGCGACAAAGGCCCATTTCACGAGCCTCTCACTTCCGCACTTCTCGTACTTGCAGTACTCACCGTACTATAAGTACCGTGCTCGTACTCCGAAGCATGCGGTCGCTGGATTGGGACACAGCCTGAGAGCTCCGCGATCCCGGATCGTGAGACTGCCCTTCAGTTCTCCAGCTTGCTACAGTGAAGTTAATTGTACCAACGGCTGCCTCTGTTATTTCCCGGCAGGAGTACGGAAGAAGACACGGCACGGGAGTCAGGGGCGCGCACGGAGATTTATTGCATAATATTTACATCACTGTAAATAAACGCAACTGCATTCATCGCACACAGTCCTGGGTTTTGGGCCCTATTTTCCCCACATCGCCACGGTCTGCCAGCGCAACCGTGACAGATAACTTCAAAGTCCTGCAAATGTAAAACTTGAAAAAGATCACAGCAGCTGAGGACACGTCGCTGCTGTATCGGGATTGTTTAACATTATTTAAAAGTAGGAATTTAAAAAATATCAACAAAGGGAAATTTTCAAACGTACACAGATGTGGACTGCCAGTCAAGCAGTTTATCTTCCTAACCAGAGACCTTCTTAAGCTCTTAACCGCTGCTCCGGATCAAAGCATTACGCTCTGTTGCGTCACTCGGTGACATCACAGTGAGCGAACGCTGCCATTGATCCAAAAGGTATAAATAGCCTGCTACACCCGCCTACTGACAGAACCTGCCAGCTTCATACTGCGGTCACATTGTTTTGCCCAGGTGTAAAACTTTAGATATATTTGTGAAAAAATGGTTTCGGATTCGTCTTCGTCGTCTTATCACAGTGATGAGGGTTTACAAACGAACGCCCTCATTCAAAGTAAAACATGTAAATACATGGTATATAAGCTCCTCGGACAAGGAAGCTTTGGGAGAGTGGTGGAATGTGTAAAATTAGACACTTTTGAAAGGGTAGCAGTCAAGGCAGCTAAAAGGGAATACAACAAGTTTGCTTGGAAAGAGGCCGCTGCTGTAAAAGAACTGAGTGTTCTGGATAGGGATCGGTGCAATTTGGTAAAGTACTACGAAGTTTTCGAGTACAAACATCGCACCTTCATTTCAATGGAAATGCTAGACATTAGTCTGCATGATTTCGTGACTAAAAGGTCTCGCGGTCCACTGGCTCTCTGTGATATTCGGGTCATTTTAAAGCAGATGTTTGTGGCTCTTACCGCTCTGAAGAGCAGAGGTATGATGCATGCAGACATCAAACCTGATAATATCATGCTTGTAAATCAGTCTCAACAGCCATATAAAGTTAAACTTATTGATTTTGGTTTTGCCACAAGTCCTGCAAAAATTCCACCTGGCACTATTATTCAGGCCCTTAGTTACAGGGCCCCTGAGGTCATGTTGGGCATACCGGTGACTGAATCAGCAGACATGTGGACTCTCGGTTGTGTCGCAGCTTTTCTATACTTGGGCCACCACCTGTTTTTCAGCAGGTGTGAATATCAAATGATGCAAACTTTTGTTCACATGCTTGGTCAGCCTAATAAACGCATGTTACAGGAAGGGAGGTACAGTACGAAATATTTCTGGATGAGGAAAGGGATAATAGAACGCACATGGGTACTGAAGACACCAGCTCAGTATTCAGCATCTACAGGCACTGTGATCAAACAAAGTAATACAATCACAGAAAAATATGCATGCATAGATGATTTAGCCAAACACCACCCACAGCCAAACACAGAATCCGAAGTGGAAGACACAGCGGCATTTTTAAGCCTGCTCAAATGGATGCTGTGTGTGGATCCTGTAAAAAGAATCACACCTGTTGAGGGTCTGGGACATCGTTTCATTACAATGAAACATCTTCCTGAGGACCCTGCAGTAGATTGCTACACGAAGTCATCCTGCACGAGCATGGAAGTGTGCCCACTCCTCAGTCTAGAAAATGAAATCGACAGCTTTGTTACCACCAGTGAAATCAAAAGGAACAGCAAACAGAGCGGTGGGAGATCTAGACGGGCTTCCACTTTTAACAACTGTGTGAATACAGCTAAAATCCAAAGAAACCGACAGAGAAGAGCAGCTGCACGCAAAAAGAATCAGCCTGCATTTCGCAGGTGGGCATGGCAAGAAGAAGATGACATGTCTTGTAGGCTGGGTGTCAAACAAAAGCTTGTTATCCAAATACCGCTGGTAGGATCTTACTCTGAATCCAGTGATTTAGATTCTAGCACAGAAAGTACAGACAGCAGAGAAGGAATAATCACACCAAAGCCTCCGAAAGCTCAGCTTTCATTAGGGAAAAGGATCAAAAACTTTTTCGTAAAGTCCAGTGAAATCAAAAGGAACAGCGAACAGAGCGGTGGGAGATCTAGACTGTGTTCCACTTTTAACAACTGTGTGAATGCAGCTAAAATCCAAAGAAACCGACAGAGACCAGCAGCTGCACGCAAAAAGAATCAGCCTGCATTTCGCAGGTTGGCATGGCAAGAAGAAGATGACATGTCTTGTAGGCTGGGTGTCAAACAAAAGCCTGGTACCCAAATACCGCTGGTAGGATCTTCTGAATCCAGTGATTTAGATTCTAGCACAGAAAGTACAGACAGCAGTGAAGGAATAATCACACCAAAGCCTCCGAAAGGTCGGCTTTCATTAGGGAAAAGGATCAAAAACTTTTTCTTAAGGCTGTTTTGCTTTTCTTCATATGATGAAGAATCTTAAGATCAACCCTCCCCAACCGGTCGTGGCAGATGGCCGCCCCTCCCTGAGCCTGGTTCTGTCACAGGTTTCTTCCTGTTAAAAGGGAGTTTTTCCTGTCCACCGTTGCCAAAGTGCTTGCTCACAGGGGGTCATATGATTGTTGGGGTTTCTTTCTTATATTGTAGGGTCTTTACTCTACAGTATAAAATGCCTTGAGGCAACTTTTTTTTGTTAATGTTTTTAATGTACAAAATAAAATGTAATCAACTTGAATCAACTCTTACTCTCAAGTGTTTTTGTTTTGTCGCTGGTGTCACTGCCTCTCGGTCCGCCACTTTTTGATAAGTGTTAACCTGATCTGCTTCAGATTGAATTGATCGGGGCCCTGGTTGCTCCACAGTTCAACTTGAGGTGACTGAATGAGGGCTGGTCTCAGCACTGCGGTTCTTTGTTGTGTGGTGTGAAAATAAATGGCCAGCTCTTGTTCCCACTGATGCAAATTACGATTTCATGCAGTGAAGTCATAACAACAACCGGTTTAAACTGGTTTGTTGTCTGGATTTTGAATGTCTACCTTTTTCTGTTTATTTAGGTTAACAGTCTGATCATATTCTGATTCTTGACAATAATCTGCTTTTCTTGTCACATAATAAAAAGGCATATAACTCTGTATTTACACAACGTTAGACAGTTCAAATGAAGGTGTAATACACTGATTACAAATCATTTTGCTCATTAGTGACTGTAGCTTTTGTATGTTCCTCATCTTCTCCTAGACAAGTGTATATAGTATATATGTTATATGTAGTTTATATGGTTTTGGTTTTATATATGTATTTTTAGAAAATGAATTAGTTCACTTACAGGCTGCCACTGTCATGGTCCCTGTGCCCCGCTGGTCAATCCTCTATTGGGCAATATGTTTGTGGTTTGTTTGCTCTCTCGCCCTCTCTCTCTCACTCTCTCTCTCTCTCTCGCCACGGCGATGCTCACTGCGGGCTCCCGCTGCTGGCCCACACACCTGCTCATCACCACACCGGCCGCTGATCCCAGCTGATTACTGCACTACTTAGATGGCGAGTCTGCACTAGTCTTCGCTGGATCGTTGAGCTATCAGTGTCAGTTAGACTTGTGTTTCGGCTAACCTTCACCTTGAGAATTTCTTATTATTATCCTGCTAACCCGACGTTTTTTGTGTAGATCGTTTTTGGAACCCGATGCGGAGAGGAGTGATTGAAGGGGGAACTTTTTGTACAGAAAGTGTGGAACACCCTTCTCCCAACCCTGTTTCCCACGGACCCTGGCGACCCGGACCCGTTTCCCCTGCACGTTGTATATAGCCACTTGGTGTATGTGTTCACTGTAAATAAACGCACTGTCCTTCGCTTAAAGGAAAACCCTGGCCTGCGCCTGAGTCCCCTAACAGCCACGGCTTACGCTGAAGGCTCTTTGAAATTACCTCTCATATGTTGTTGACTTATTCATTGTGACTTGTATTATACTGTGCCCATTTTTCATAATGGTTTTCAGTGTCAGTGCTGCCATAAAATACATCTACAGGAAGCGGTGTCTGAAAAGGGCTGGGAAAATCATCAAAGACCCCAGTCACCCATCGCATGGACTCTTCACCCTCCTGCCCTCTGGGAGGCGCCACAGGAGCCTCCGGACTAAGACCACCAGGTACCGGAACAGCTTCTTCCCCACAGCTGTCAGACTCCTGAACTCTGCCTCCTGACATCTGACCCACGTTAAACTCATGGACTGAACATACACACCCCCACAATGGACAACTGTACCCTCAAACACACAATAATAACATGGAGTGAACCACCACTCACAACCACTAGTACTTTATATAGCCTCTGTAGAAACTATCTACACCCTCACTTATCTTAACTGCACTACTGTATAGCTCTGTGTAAATAATCATTCTGTACATTCAATAATCTTTAATCCTACAACTGTTTACAACTTGCATAGTTCCCATTTCTGTATAGCTGTATATCTCAGATTCTGTAAAGTTATTTATTTCATATTCTGTATAGTTTTTTATATTTATATCCTGTCCATATCCTGTACATAGCTTGTACTCACTACAGCCTGTACATACTTATAGTTATAGAATATTTACAACATACTTCATACCGTGTACATTACAACATACCATAATAGACCCATTTCTGTAATATACTTACATATCTATACTATTGCTAATATATATTGTAATATACCTATATCACTAAAGCACTTCTGGATGGATGCAAACTGCATTTCGTTGCCCTGTACCTGTGCATGTGCAATGACAATAAAGTTGAATTCTATTCTATTCTATTCTATTCTAACTGTCATTCATCAGTCCAAGAAAGAAAGAAATGAATTAATTGACAAATTGGTTAATGAGTCAGTCATAAGCTACACTTCATGTTATTTAGAAAGAATTATATCGAGGGGTGGGCAAGCGTTGGCGCTCCAACACTCCACCCTCCACCACCAACACCATTGGATGAGAGTGTGGTTAGTGCAGTGGAACTGATATTTACTGAAGCACATTGATGAAGACAGTTTTCATTTACTTTAGTTATCTCTATGTTATGCCCCTTTCTATCTATACTCTGGTGTTCCTTAGTGTTCTTTTGGCTATGTCTTATTTTGCATATATACTATTTCTAAAATCTTCTTTTTCTTTTAGCTGCTCCCTTTAAGGGTCACTACAGCGGACTGTCTGCTTCCATCTCACCCTATCCATAGCTTTTTTTTTCAGTCACACCAACCCTCTGCATGTCATCCTTCACTAAATCCATGACTCTTCTCTGAGGTCTTTCTCTTTTCCTAGTGTTTGCCCATCTCAACCTTGCCTTTCTGCATCTCCAAACCAATCAACCTGAGCTTTCACTCTCATGTACTCAAAGCTAATACTGTCCAAATCCCAACAAAAATCTTGCCATCTTCAGCGCTGCCACTCTGCCACTCCCCCTCCTGTCTTTTTTCAGTGCCTCTTTATGCTTTATGCCATATTATAGTTACCTGGCAGTATATAGTACCCACAGTGTTTTTTACTCCAAATTTATTTGCTGTGTTGCTTCTGATCAAGTAGCCTGATTTCCTGTGTCCTGCTGCCTTGTTCTTGGTTTTTTATGTTTCACTCCATTTGATGAAATTGTGGAAACAAGCCCTATAACAGCACAGCAACAGCAAAGACTCAAAGCAACAGAAGCCTTAAGACACACTGGCTGCAAACCATACTGCATTTGGCCAAAAGACAAGACCAACGAGCCACATACAGCAAGCGTTGTCTGTACAGTGCTGCCCTCAAGTGATGGCAGTGATGTATAAATCATTGCCATCACATAGCTGTTCAAGTACAGAGCCATCCATGTCTGCTCAGAGCTATGTAAGCTTCTATTACAACAATAAACAAGTAAAACTAAAGATCTTTGATGGTTTAAGATAAATGCAAACATATGTTATGTCTTATTTTGTCACCTGACTCAATGGAGCCTGTAAAAAATTTTTATATCAACCTCGGTGAGGTCTATTTGTGTGATATCACAGACCTGTTTCAAAAAGTTTGAGTCAATAAAAAGCTAATCAGAACTGGCTCTGAGTATGTTCACCCTGAGTGTGTGTGTTTGGATAGTTTCAGTAAACAGAAGAATATGAGCAGAAGACGCTATATAAATGCAATCCATTAAGACAACAGAGTCATTTTAATCACTTCCATCAACCCACTCTTGACATTTCAGAATAGATAAAGCTGAGACCAAATTCAGGTTACAAAGATCAAAGAAAAAGACCGGATTCTTGTAGTATTGCCTCTTTACAATACCACAGTGACTTTAATTAGATGATTGGCTGACAAACAATTTCAAAGGGCAGCTAAAGGTTGATGAGTAACAAAAAAAATGAGCAAAGAAGATACAGTGGATGATCACAGAATTCTTTCCTTGTTTAAGGAAAATAAAATGGATGGATGTGAGTTCCATCCACTCAAATGAAAAAATGGTGTCCTGAACTTTTCCATGAAATGAAATATTGATGAAGCTGTTTTGTTAAACATCAGGGTATCCCGTAGGTGCAGATTTTTAGGTAATAATAGTAATGATAATGGATTGCATTTATATAGCGCTTTTCGGGGCCCTCAAAGCGCTTTACAATTCCACTTTTCATTCACTCTCACATTCACACACTGGTGGAGGCAAACTACAGTTGTAGCCACAGCTGCCCTGGGGCAGACTGACAGAAGCCAGGCTGCCATATTGCACCATCGGCCCCTCTGGCCAACACCAGTAGGTGATAGGGTAAAGTGTCTTGCCGGCCAGCAGAGAGAGAACAGGGGGATCAAACCAGCAACCTTCCGGTTACAGATGAGCTTCCCAGTCCCCTGAGCCACGGTCGCCCCCCAGGTGGATGGATATTTCCTCCCAGACAACAGAACAGCTCTATTGTCTTCACCAGTGGGTGTCATTTACTCCTAAAATATGAATATAATTCATCCATGAGTTCACAGAATCACTAGATACTTTGTGATGAATATACAGTGTTGGGGAGTAACGGAATACATGTACCGCTGTTACGTATTTAAAATACAAAATATGAGTAACTGTATTTAGTTACAGTTACCATTTAAAAAGGTGGTATTTAGAATACAGTTACTTTGTTGAAATAAATGGATTACATGGCGGTATTTTCCTGTTTCATATTGTCGCGGGTCAGGACTGTTTGGGTTTTGTTTGACAGCTACGTTCTGTTGTTCCAGGCGGCAGCATTACGGTTACCATGGTTACAGGGTGACTGTGTGTTTCCTGGGTGAGAGAGCGCCTTTTTGTTGTTGTTGTTGTGCTAAGCTAATAGGCAGAATGCTACAGGCATAGCCCTAAAGAATGTAGCCTAACAGCATGATAATATATTAGGTAATCCAAAGTATTCAGAATACGTTACTCTCATTGAGTAACGTAACGGAATACATTACAAAATACATTTTGGGGCATGTATTCTGTAATCTGTAGTGGAATACATTTTAAAAGTAACCTTCCCAACACTGTGAATATAATACAGGGTGGGCCATTTATATGGATACACCGTAATAACATGGGAATGGTTGGTGAAATTAAAGTCCTGTTTGTGGCACATTGTTTTTCTTGTGACATTACCAATAAGTTTGATGTGTCACATGGCCCTCTTCCTATTGAAAAAAACAAAAGTTGTATTCAAGATGGCCGACTTCTAAATGGCCACCATGGTCACCACCCATCTTGAGGAGTTTGCCCCCTCACATATACTAATGCGCCACAAACAGGACTTTAATATCACCAACCATTCCCATTTTATTACAGTGTATCCATATAAATGGCCCACCCTGTACATGCAGGTGTTCTTTATGCTCATCCAACCTACCTCCCCTTCTCACTCAAGCAGGTTTGCTAGTTTCTAGCTAATCTCAGGATGACATTTTTAATAGGCCCTTTTACAGTTTATAAACAGTGATGACGTAGTCGGTAAAAGGGACTATTACTTTATGAGTAGGCAACACATGCACATTTGCTTCACCTCAATAAAAACAGAAAAGCTCTCGGATAACAGACAGAATCAAGAACTCATTGCACTCTGACTGTCAGTCTGAACCCAAGCAAACACAGAAGAGGACGAATAAGTCTTACATCACTCATACATCAGGGTACTTTTTGTTGATTACAGCTCCGCATTCAATACTGTCATCCCACACAAACTCACTCACAAGCTGGTAACACTCGGCCTGCACCTAACCCTATGTGACTGGCTACAGGACTTTTTGACTGGCAGGCCCCAGTCCGTCAGGATCGGCAACAGGACTTCAGCCAGCATTATTACAAACACTGGCGTTCCACAAGGTTGCGTCCTCAGTCCCATCCTCTACACCTTGTACACCCACGACTGTGTCACCTCCAACAAAGATAACATCATTTTGAAGTTGTGGACGACACTGCAGTGATCGGTCACATCACTGGAGGGGACGAAGCGGCTTACAGGAGGGAGTTGGCAGGTCTGGTGTCATGGTGTGAGGACAACAACCTCACCCTCAACACTGACAAGACAAAGGAGATGATAGTGGACACGAGGAAGAAGAGGACGCCTCACCAGCCGCTGTTTATCTGGGGCCTAGAAGTGGAGAGGGTGAGCAGCTTTAGGTACTTGGGCGTCTACATCTCTGAGGACCTCACCTGGACACTGAACACCACACAGCTGGTGTATTTCCTGAGGAGGCTGAGGAAGGTTCTACAGCTGCACACTGAGCAGCTGCATTACTTCATGGTACAGCAGCACTACTGGCATGGACCACAAACGCCTGCAGAGAGTGATAACAACTGCAGAGAAGATCATCCAGACTCTGCTGCCCTCTCTGCAGAGCATCTACCATCGCAGAGTCCAGAGGAGAGCTGCCTCCATCCTCAAATACCCCACACACCCCCAACACGGACTGTTCACGCTTCTGCCCTCAGGACGGAGGTTCAGAAGTGTGAAATCCAGAAAATCCAGACTCAACAACTCCTTCTTCCACACTGCAAACAGACTCTTGAACAGCTGACCTGTTTTTGAACAGTAATAATAATTTTTTTTTGCACATCAGGTCATTCTGCATATTAAGCCAGCATATTAAGCTATAGCTCTTTTGCATACATCTCTGTTTCACATCTCCATATTTTGTCTCCTTTTCTGTCTTTGTTTATTTATTTATTTGTACTATTGTATTTATATGTTCTATTTCTATTGTATATATTAATCGGCGTCTGTGGGTGGACAGCAAAGAAAGAATTTCATTGCACAGAGAAATGCCTTTTTCTCTTATGACATATGACAATACACACTTTGAATCTTGAATCAAAATCAATTAGATAGAAAAGTTAATAAAAAAATTAAAATAAGAATGTATTTAAAAGTTATGCAGGATGTCCAACAACCTTATTGCCAAACATTGTGCTTGAGTGAAACTTGCACCCATAGAGCCACCAAACTACAGGTGGTGAGAGCAATTACAAAGACGTGTTCTCATATCTTACCTACATGGAATAGTTTTTCTTTTCTTTTATTTACTGTAATTTGTAATGGAGCATGAAAAACTTTAAGCAGGATTTCTCTGACTCACAGTCACCTTTGGCAAACCCATTATTCCTGGCCGGTGTAAAACGTGTTACTAGCAGCCACAACAGCAGATTTAAAACTTTGGTGGACTGCAAAATTCCAGGAGATTTGTCTTCTTCTGATGAGCTTAATCAGCATTATGTGAACTTGCTGTTTTATAACTTGATTGTAACACATGTTCATATGTAGTCCAGCTTTAACAGAAGTGTGTTGCTTAGTCATAACCTTACCATTACCTTAAATGTTTTTTTAAAAAGGTAAGTGATAGGATTTCTGGCTTTATTTTTACAGCCTTGAGACCATCAGTTTTTATGTGTTTGCACTGCCATAAATCAAATGACTCTATTCACTACTGGATATTCAATATGTTCTCCCATATTAGCTTGTCTTCATTGACACACTGTTAAACTCAGAATTAAGTTTAAAATCCAAGAACTACAAAGTTATGAATGATCAGACCTCATAGTATAATTATCCTATTGGAGCATTTCACTCTCAAAGTAAAGGCTTCCTTGTGATTCCTTAAGTTTCTAAAAGTAAAATGCCAGCCAGATTCCTCTGTTATCAAGCTCCTCTTCTGTTGAAACAGCTCTAAGTTTGGGTTTAGGAGAGAGACACTCTCTCCACTTTTAAGACTATGCTTAAACCTTCATTTTGTCTGGATCCAGCACATAGTTGGAACTGAATCAGATAAACCTGCAACGTCCCTCAATTAACATCCCTTCGTGCATTTAAATGCCACTACAGAATGTCATTAGCCTTTGTGTGCTGTTTCCTGTAGACTGTGTTTCGTCCTTCTTGTTGTGCTACACTCTCCGCTTTTCTTATCTAAAACTGATTTAATAAATACTCGGCCTTGGTACTGAGGCAGATACCAGAAATAGGTGCGTCTTGGACGCGTCCTCTGACGCGTAAAACTTAATCGTGGTTCCATTCGCTGCCTTCTACGCCACGACGTCATCATGAAGGGGCGGGAGCACGGCGTCGAGTGGGTAACCAAACAGCAGCAGGGGAGAAAGCCACCGGCGGATGCGCATCGTTCAGGTGAGATTCAGTGGAATATAATGATAATTACAATGAGGTGAAGGCATTGGCGCGCTCTTTGATTCCTCCTGGTTTGCAGGTAAACGGAAGGATTGTTTTATAAATATGAGAAAACTTAGACGCTTACGCTGATATGGTAGCTACGTAGCTAGTATTAGCTAGCAGTGGGCTGACGGTAATGTGTCGCTCGCTGTTAAACCCGCTTTCCATGTTTCACCACCTTATTGATTTGAATTAGAACAGGCAGTAGAGTAGTCTTCAATAGATTTTAATAATGTTACATTATTAGCCCGGTATTATTGCTCTTACGTGGCTGAAGGTAAAGCTGCTACACACATGGCAACGAAATCGTAACTCCTTCGCCCATGAAAACAGGATAATCAGGGAACCATCGAGCCACATTTTTAAGGCGACTGCTCGATATGTACTTTGACAGCTATACTACTGTCTTTCACTCAGGTCATATACATCATCCCGTTATCCAGCTGTAACTTACACGAGGATTGGGTCAGTTTACTACCTTTCAGTGACCTCTCACTGACCAGACATTTCGTGTGTTTGGTGGAGCTCCAGGTTGTGTAAAGCTGAGTGCAGAGACAAAGCTCGGTCATGCAGCTGGCCAGCTTTCACTTCTGAGGAGACGGCTGAAGAATCCTGTGGTGTCCGTAGAAGAACATCCACCATGTAGAGGATTCCTGAGTGCCGTCTGAATGTTTGATTAAAAACTCTTATGCCTCTTTTCCTCTAGTAATGTTGCAAACACGCTCAAAAGAACTGCGTTGATAGTTTTTGTGACAATTTATTTGCCCACATACCCAGTCACAGCAAACAAGAAAGTTCGGTTCAACCGACATTTCTTGTAACACAAGGGTTTGTCAAAAATCTGCAGTGTCATTCCAGGTGTAACACTGCACATGTGCAAAGCTCACATTTCATTGTTCAGTGATTAGTTGATAACACCAAATTGCGCATACACTAGGTTTTAATGGTTAGAAATGTAAAGGAAAATATCAAGGCTCCGGTAGTGATCTGATTTTTGGAGAAATAGAATTTTTAGTATATGTGTAATATTTTCTAATTGTTAGAGCTCAAAAAAGTTAATAACAAGCTGATATTGGCTATTTGCTGAGTTATCACTATTGGCATTTATGTAAGCTGATACATCAAATTTCATAAAGTAAATAAAGTAAAGTAAAGTAAATAAAGTAAATGCAATTTCATTGTTCTCTGACAATGACAATAAATAAATAAATACTAAAGAAGAGGAGATAGATGCTAGGGTTCTCACAATATTAGAATTTGAAACTTGATACTGATATCCAGGAAAATACTCAATATCAGTTTTGTAATGCATCCTGCAGCAGTAGAAGTCATGGTGAAGAAATCATAGTTTGAAAAAGTTAACTTGTAATTTTCCCAAATACAAGTTAATTTAACAAAATACGTATTTAAGATGATGTTTAGAGGTTCTGTTCATTCCACAAATTGTTTAGATCATGTCATGACGGATTGTGGGGGGGAAAAAAGTATTTCAGAGCTAAACAAAAGGGTAGAACCACCACAGTGCCTAGACATCTGAGATCATTTAATCATTGTAGCATTTTGGAAAACTTACAAATTAACTTTAAATAAGATGTGGTGTTAGTTTTATATAATAGCGAAATAAAAAAAACGAAGAAGATAAAAAAAACAAAAACAGTCACTGTGAAAGACTGAACCAGTCACTGCCTGCACTATAAAACTGACCTGACAGCTGGCGGCTAAATTTTTTGAGTTTTTGTTCTTTTTGTGTTTGTTTGTTTTTTTTAAACCTTCAGCTCGTGTACCTAATCTTTGAACCATCCTCACTTCTTAGCATGCGGTGACTAAGGCGGAGGCCTGAAGGCGCTGTGGGTCCATTGGTGGCAGTAGGAGCAGGAATCCAGCTTAGATGAAGGATGAAGAGCCCGGTGCACAGATGTAGGGATGTGGAGCATAACCGTGGACAGTCTGGGGCTGGGGGAGGAACCAGCTGCCTACAGGAGGAACAGCGCATCCCCATCTCCAAAGACGTCATCACTTCCTCCTCTGCCTCGGCCATGTGGTTCATCAGGGATGCCTGCGGCATTGTGTGTGCCATCATCACCTGGCTGCTGGTCTTGTACGCTGAGTTTGTGGTGTTGTTTGTGATGCTGTTGCCCTCCAAGAACCTGATGTACAGTATTGTGAACGGGACTCTGTTCAACACTCTGGCCTTCCTTGCCCTCGCCTCTCACCTCAGGGCCATGTGCACTGACCCTGTAAGTCAGGTTGCATTGGATTATTCATGCATACGAATTGTTTTAATTCTCAATGTCATGCTGACGCTTAATGCTCTTTAGCTTTATGAAGTTCTGATTAATGTAGCAGACATTTAATAAAATGACCATTATGGTGATTAATGAGCTGCACATATAACTGAGGTCATCTACTTTATGTACATGTTTCCTGCTAGGGGGCCGTGCCAAAAGGAAACGCCACCAAGGAATACATAGAAAGCCTTCAACTGAAACCAGGACAGGTGGTCTACAAATGTCCCAAGTGCTGCAGCATCAAGCCTGACCGAGCACACCACTGCAGGTAGGGCAAAAAGGATGCGAAATTCCCACTGCCGCATTTGACATTCACAAACTTAGTCCTATGCATCGCTTTAGTGCAGTAACGTCCCCAATTGTAACCTTTCATAAATCCTGAAACTGGTGCAATTCCCATTCTCGGAGGGAGTGACCGAGGTTACTTATTTCTAGCTGCAGCTTACAGATAGAGCCCAACCGATACAGGACTTTTGAGACAAATACCATTATTTGTTCATTTAAACATCTGATATCGGGTGATATTTTTTTCTTTCTTACCTATTAAGTATAAACAGATTTCCAGAACATTTGTTGTGTGTAGCTACTTATGATTCCTTACTAAGATAATATGACAGCGGATTCTAAAAATAGGTTTTATTGTCACATCAAGTTGGGGATTACTTGTTTACACTGTGCCACACTCTCCTCGGATCAGAGTCCCTCTGGTGGTCAAAGTATGCAACATCAGCCCTCTAACACAGATGAAGGGTGTTTTCCCTTCTATTGCTTACTTCTCATTTACTGGCTGCTATAAACACATACAAATGCAGACACTAAAATATTTGCCTATAATAAAAGTAGTGATATATTGGTCAGGCTCTATTTACATTTACCCTACATTTGGCCTGCAGGCCACATGCAGGCAAGTTTGAAAAGAGAACTAGTTGTAGAATACACTGTTGAATGTGTTTGGGTGTGATTGCTTTTAAAATGCAGATGTTGTGGTTTGTTTGTTTTTTAGAACCAATCCATAAAGCAACATGAGTGACTAAATAAAGTAACAGACAGTTACAATAAAAGCATATAAAAAACAGGGTGCTACCTTTGTGAGATTCTGTTGTAGTTTCAGAATGATGACATTTTCAGCCTGTTTGAAGGTTAAGAGTTTGTTTTTGGATTAAATTTAGAATTAGGTTTAGGTTCAGACGAAGGTTTGGCTTAACCTGATGGTTACAGTTAGGGAGCAGAGGTTACATTGTGAATGAATACGCTCACAAAGATAGCCAAATAAACATTTGTGTGTGTGTGTCCCTACCAGTCAAAAGTTTGCACACACCTTCTCATTTAATGGTTTTTCCTTATTTTTACTACTTTCTACATTGTAGATACAAACTGAAGATATCGACTTTAAGAAGCAAGATATCGCAGTTATGTAGCAAATAAAAATAATGTCTTATATTTTAGATTACTCAAAAGTAGCCACCTTTAGCTTTGTTGAGAGCGCTGCAAACCCCTGGCCTTCTCTCAGTGAGCTTCATGATGTAGTCACCTGAAATGGTTTTCACGTCACAGGTGTGCCTTAGCAGGCGTCATCTGTGGCGTTTCTTTCCTTCTTAATGGGGTTGGGACCATCAGTTTTGTTGTGCAGAAGTCAGGTTTGTACACAGCTGACAGCCCCATTTGACAGCTGTTAGAATTCATATTATGGCAAGAACCAATCGGCTAAGTAAAGAGAAGTAAGAATCTAACATTACTTTAAGAACTGAAGGTCAGTCAGTCCAGAAAACTGCTAAATCTTTGAATGTGTACCCAAAAACCATCAAGCGCCCCAGGAAGAGTGAGCTCTGCTGCTAAGTATAAATTCATCCGAGTCACCAGCCTCAGAAACCGCAAGTTAACAGCACCTCAGATTAGAGCCCAGATACATGCCACTCCGTTCCGGTTTGTGTTTAGTTGGACCATCATTTCTTTTTCAACAGTACAATGACCCCAAACACACATGGCCTGGCCTCCACAGTCACCTGACCTAAACCCAATCAAGATGGTTTGGGATGAGATGGACTGTAGAGTGAAGGCAAAAAAGACAAGTGCTCAATAACTCTGGGAACTCCTTCAAGACTGTTGGAAAACCATTTCAGGTGACTGCCTCATGAAACTCATCAAGAGAATGGCAAGAGTGTGCAAAGCAGTAATCAAAGCATAGGGTAGCTATTTTGAAAAATATAAAACATATTTTGAGTTATTTCACACTTTTTGTTTATTACATACTTCCATATGTGTTCATTTATAGTTTTGATGCCTTCAGTGAGAATCTACAATGTAAATAGTCATGAAAACAAAGAAAAACAATTAAAACAATTATTTAAAAAAAAAAAAACACTTTATCACATACCTAAAACAAAATCGTATTGAATGAAATACGACTTTGTATAAAGTACTTTTGCTATTGTGTTTGTAGTTGAATTCCCCTGCAATTTCAATTCTTCTTGTTCAATGAGAGAAATATAGGCTGTTTTGTGCTTGAACAAGTCTGTTGAAGTCAGGTTCAGTGTTTGGAAATGTGAAGGATAGTGGACAGGTGATGATCACTGAGATAAGCTCTGTATTTGCATTTGTTAAACCTCTTCACTGAGTTTGTTCACATATCAAAGTAGATCCAAAGAGAACCAACATCTTCTCTGTTTGCATATGAGCAAGAATGTTGCTCTCCAGTTGGCTTGAAAGAAACTGCAACTTTCAAATGAAGGCCTTTACCAGGCTTTATATTTTATGTGCATGTAGGCCCTTGCTTTTCGATTTGGTGTTTAGATCATGCATTAGCGTAGTGTAGTTCAGAATTTCTCTTCTATCTGCATCTC
The DNA here is from genome assembly GCF_041146795.1 of Maylandia zebra. Taxonomy (NCBI): domain Eukaryota; kingdom Metazoa; phylum Chordata; class Actinopteri; order Cichliformes; family Cichlidae; genus Maylandia; species Maylandia zebra. The sequence continues at coordinate 6,404,046 of NC_135177.1, read as the reverse complement.
AGACCTCTAAAATATCTTTACCTTTCTTTCTCCAAAACTCTTAAATTTCTGCTCCCATGCTCTTTGTGGCGGAGGTGTGGTCCCTGGCTCAGCTGCAGGGGAGGGGTGGTGCAGTGAGATCACGGGGCAATGCCGTGGTGGTTTGTGACATAGGTGTGTGACGTTTTTAGTTAACGATCTCTCTCTCTCTCTCGGTGTGTGAATTTTAGTGAAACCGGGGCAGAGAGTGGAGAGGTCAGAATGCGGCTGAAAGCTGCACCTGTGGGTGCCGAGCCGAGGAAACAGACAGAGAGACTGTCAGTAGTGCGTGTCAGCAATAAAAGAGGAAATAAACCCAAACAGTGTGTCTACGTGTGGTCATTCTTCACACTCTTCATCACTTTGCCCTGTATGAGTCACTTGACAGCTCTGTGGTAGCCTATGTCACCATTTTCAATCAAACAGTGTGCAACTAATTGTGATTCAGTGTTCTCTCCCTGATTACATCATTAACAGGGTTAATTTTTAGCCCTGACTTTCACAGTATCTTCTGGTATATAATACACTGCAAAAATAACAATTTCAGTCACTTTGTCTTACATCTGCTTAAAAGCGCCCACATTTTTTTCTCTGTCAGATTTGGATAGTAATCACTTGTAACACCTGTTAGTTGGTAACATTTTAGTCCAGGCTTGATCAGGCTTGGCATGTCTTGAGCCACCCTCACATCTCTCCATCTTCTGATTTCCTCATACGGTTCCACAGTTCCTCTCTTGGCACCCTATCTTCTGCTTTCTCTAGTTTCACAAAGACACAGTGGAGGTCCTTCTGACTCTTTCTATACTTCTCCATCAGCACTCTCAAAGCAAACGTCACATCTGTAGTGCTCTTTTTCTTCATGAAGCCACACTGCCCCTCACTGATCCTCACCTCTCTTTTATCCTAGTTTCAACAACTGCTTTCACATAAGTTAATGGTTTGGTTCATCGTTGTACATGCATTTAAAATAAAAACAGCATTTCCCTTCAAAATAAAACCAATAAATTTATATTGTGTTTTCCCACAAAACTGCTAAAACCTAAGTCATTCTCAAATGGGAATCTTACCCGACAGCATTTGGTTGCTAGAATGCATCAAACTGCATGATATATACTTATTTAGGTTTGCATCCTAATTTCCCATTTACCTCATGTGAGCTGCATGTAGCCTTGGGGGTGTATATAGAAGGAATATACTAGTAAGAGAGAACAACCTTAGCTCAACTAAACAACTTCAAATTCAGTACTGCTCTTACTCAGTTTCCTGTCAGTACCAACTACTGAAGTGGATTCAGTGAATTCTTGTTGCGATAGGTGATGAACAAACACACATAGAATAGTATAGCTTATCGGGCCTTTATATTGTAATTGTGTTCATAGGCATGATTGTAGTCACAAAGCAGTAAAGCAACATATTAAATCTTCTCAGGAAATCCAGTAATGATTTCCAAACACTCGCTGTTTGCACAGAACACCCAGCTTTAGCACTAGCCTTACCACCAGCTTCCTGTTTGCTCAAATGCAGAGAATGTAAATCCTTAAACTTTAGTATTTGCATTAAAAACCTTCATTTTTTTCAGTTTATCCCATATTTCATGTTGTCTTTTAGTTTCTTTGTATATTGACAAAACGTTTTAATCCTGGTTTTCAGTTGAATTTCTTCTCTTACAGTGTTTGCAAACGCTGCATACGGAAGATGGACCACCACTGTCCCTGGGTCAACAACTGTGTTGGAGAGAACAACCAAAAGTACTTTGTGCTTTTCACAGTAAGTCCACTGTTAGTCTGTAAATTGACGAAAAAAACACCCTGAAGGTTACACCTGTCACATGATTTTCAATCATAAAGTCACCAGTTGTTGCTATAGAAATGGAGCCGTTTCTTGGTAAATGCCACTCTGTTTGTGGTTAGCCTGTGTTGTCAGTTCCTGCTCATTGTATCCACTTTCTCATTTTTCTTTTTTAACCCAGATGTACATTGCACTCACTTCTCTCCATGCTTTGGTCATGGTGGTCTTCCATTTCCTCTACTGCTTTGAAGATGATTGGACGAGTAAGTGCTTTTTCCTTTTTTTACAGTTCTCTTTAGCCTGCAAACACATAAAGAACAGAGCTCTAGATGTAAATAGACATCTTCCCTCAAACATGACAGTAAAGTAATTTGCTTGATTTTATATTTTGTATTTACATACATAACCATCTTACAATATTCTTCACATTAGTTTCCATTTCTTAAAGGACCATATATCTGTTCTTGTGTTTATCCCATCCTGTTTACATAAATGGGGGACAAACAAACAGAAACGCCTTCTACAGCCACGAAAATCATTGCAATTCAACTAAGGGGGGCACAGGCTGGCTCGTGTGGTCAGTAGATGAGCTACGCCAAATTCCCCTGATCTCAAACCAATCGAGCATCTATGGGATGTGCTTGAGAAACAAGTCTGATTCATGGAGGCCCCACCTCACATCTTGCAGAACAGATACCACAGCACATCTGTCGAGGGAACCTACACAATATTAGGCAGATGCTCATAATGTTGTGCCTGATCGGTATACATATATGATCTTCATCCACTTTCTATCGGTTATTCTATTCAGCGGTGCTGGGAGTCTGTAGCCTATCCTAGCCCACTGCATCTACATACAACACAAAATCAAAGTTGCACATTCTCCCTCTGGTCTATAGTGGTGTTTGTCCAGCTACATTTTTTTCCATGTGAATTGCCCAGTTTTGAAAATGTTGGCTTTTCTTAGTTTCCAAAGTTATGACCCAGGCACTGCAAAAAAAAAAAATCCACAACTTCTTATCCATAATCAAGGATTCTTATCTATAAACAAGGTTTATGGAATAACCGCGTCATGAGGAAAGAGGTCTTGTTGCTGAACTTTCAAATGATTTTTTTGGTGGGCTTTTAGTTTGTCAATGCAATTGCTATTTAGGTCCATAATATTAAAGAGAATGCAGGCATTTCTATTGGTGATAAAACCAAGCAACTGAAACCTAAACAATCTGGACATACATCAGACCACAGGCTAGAGGAAAGGATCATTTTGGGCCATCAGACAGATATTTATGTCCTGCCACTATAAGTGTCATTATATGGCAATGCTTGCAACTCCTTAGGACAAATGAAAATATGAAATATTGTTGACATGAGTACATCTTGTCTCTACTTCTTTGTTGTGACATTTATTTTCCTTCCAGTTACTGATGCCGTAACTTCCTGATCCCGTACAATAGTCTTTAAGAAGTTGACCTAAGCTCATACTCGCTGGCTTCAAAGCTTTGCATCGTCACTGTAGAGCTGCAGTTGGATGCAGTAGTTTTTTGATAGAAGTGCAGCAGTTCCTCTATGAATCTCTTCTTTGCCCTTTCACTTCCCTGTGTCCACCTCCCTCCCATTCCCCCAGAGTGCAGTACCTTCTCTCCTCCAGCAACAGTCATCCTCCTCATACTCCTGTGCTTTGAGGGCCTCCTCTTCCTCATCTTCACCTCTGTGATGTTCGGCACCCAAGTCCACTCCATCTGTACCGACGAGACCGTAAGTGACCCAGTTTACCATCCTGTTAACCACCTCCTTTTAACTCCTCTGTGCTTCAGGACTTCTCCCTGCTGCTGCAACTCTCAACTTCTTTTAACATGAATATCTTTAACGTCTCAAAACATCAGCTGACGTCTCTTACTCTGCAGCAGAACTTCAACCTTAAGTGCCTTAAAAGCAAATAATTTGAGTTACACCTACCATCATATCAGAAATTGCAGAGGTGGATCATAGACTTCTGTAGAGCCTGATTTGTTTTTGCAACCAAAGGAAGTCACCTCCTACTGGCTGTTTTTCCATCTTTTTTATGGCAGAGTGACAATAACAATGCCTCAACTCCAACCTGCCAATGTTTAATTCATACTGTCTTTTAAAGTATGAGGCAACTGTGGCTGTGACTGTTGCAGTATCAATCTGTAAATAGGACCTTTCCTCACACGAGACATTTAGACTCAGCAGGAAAAGTGCAGGTGTAACTCATAACAGCAATAATAGTAACATCTCAGTCCTTTCCAGACTTGTGGATTAATGTGATACAAAATCAAGCAATTCTGTACTCCTGTGCTTCTTTCTGTTGTGGAGATGTCTCATGTAACAAAAGGTTCATTAGCCTGATTTATCTATACATCCATCCTCATCCTTCTCCCAGTGTTACTACCCCAACTATATATAAGCTCTCTCTCTCTCTCTCACTTTGTCTTTGGTGAGCTAGTTAAACTGAATAAAGTCACAACTTTTCACAGGCAAATAGTGCACGTAGCTTTGTGTGCATTGGCTAGCTTTAATAAAGGAGACTAAAACACACATGCAAAAAAAAAAGTTTACCAGTTAAACTGCTGAGCAGAGTCCAGATTTTACACCTGCTCATTACCAGTAGTCTGCCCCCTGGTGGTGAGTCTAATGTGCTGTTCATGAAGGGCAGGCCTGTATGCAATTTTATAATAAAGGTCCGTTTGTCAGTGTATCAGCGAAAGAAGGAATCTCTGTCTTCTCAAGTTTGGAGCTGAAATAATCAAGCACACGGCGCCTGTGTGCATGGGAAGCATAGCTCACCAAACCAAACTCTCCCTGTTTTCAACTTCTTTTTGTCTGCAACTCCAGACCTTATTTATTATGAAGAGAGGGCTTTAGCATACACAGGGCTGTGCAACACACAAGGGAAGGGCACAACATCGGCTCTCCACTGTCCTAATTCAGCAGCGCCTGACGTGCAGCCCCCGATGATCTTATTTTTATCTTTCTAATACAGAAATGGGTATTTGGAGTTTGTGATTACTGTGATCGCTGGGCCGCAAAAGCACACCAACTGAAGTTTGGTTGTCTCTCGTTTTCAGGGCATAGAGCAATTGAAAAAGGAAGAGAGAAGATGGGCTAAAAAAACTAAGTGGATGAACATGAGGGCGGTATTCGGACACCCTTTCTCCATATTGTGGTTTAGCCCTTTCTCCACCCCCGACCACGGGAAGGCTGAGACCTACCAATATGTGGTGTGAAGGCTCAGCACAGGGAGTGATCAAAACCAAAGTGGGAAGGCCTGCACCCCCCCCCCCCCCCCCCCCCCCCCCCCACACACACACACACACACACACACACACACACACACACAGCTCAACGCGATTTACACTGTATATCCCACATTAGCAATGGACAGCTTTTCATGTGCTTTTTTTGTGTTGCCAACTAAGTGCTCTATACGTTTTATTTTTGTGTTGCCTTGAGTGAGTCGAGTTGCAGAGAAAAAGAAACACTTTACAGTCGTGTTTGCAAACACTGTGATGGATCTGTTTGTTTCTGACCTGCTTTCTTTCTCCTCTATCAGAAGCCCCTCTCTCTTCTTACTGTTTCCTTTTTGCTTCTCCCTAAAGGGTTAGTTCAGCTAAATTATAAAGAAAAAGCAGGTATTATGTATTTCCTGTAATTGCCAGCTAATTTCATTACAGTGAAAATAGGAAATGATGTATAAGGTAAACAAAAATGCTTCATAAACTGGCGAAGCACCGAGTTTTAGGACATTTTAAGGACTATTTTAGGGTAAAACTGGCTGGAAACTGCAGGTCTCCAGATTATATTAAAATCACACATCAGGGTTAGAGTTACTGTAATTCCACATTAGCTATTCTGATGCCAGTAGAGAGCTTGGTGGATTTTTTTAGATGAACTGACCCTTTAAATATTACTCAATGTCAGTGTGTTCCAGACATGGACTGGATAAAGCTTTTAAATGGGTCTACTCAGGAATGGATTGTCTGAACCATTCAGTAATCAGACCCACGCTCAGGCCGACCCTCTGTTATAGTGCTGTACATAGCACATCAACATCTTGCCTTTGTTACAGTGGGATTTTTCATAGTTACTGAAAAAAATCTCTCAAGAATCAAATGCAAAGAAAGTGAAAGCAAAACACAACAATTCTAAAAAAGAATTTACATTAGAATTGCATAGAGTGCTCCATTTGGTTATGATAATCTTCACCTTTGTTTCTGGGTTCAGACTTTTCCTCTTTGGTCTTTTTTTCAGCCCCAGTTCTGACACAAAGCTCTCGTGTGGGCTACTTACACTTAGATGAACATGTCAGTGGACTGAAAGTAAAACTCCATTAATTAGAGAATGGGCTATCCCTCAGTCTGTCCTAACTGAGATGTTATTATGACTGCTGTTGACATTAGAAGGTATTACCGCTTGTTGAATCTGTGCATCACTGACTGTTGTCTAAAAGTAGCTGACCAATGGGGACGCAGCACTGTAAGGCCAGCCATGAGAACTTCACAACGGTGGCGCTCTTGTAGTTTCTATGTATGTTCTACCTTTGAGTGTTTTTGCTCTTCTTTGATTCACTTTTTTCATTCTTGGGAGATTTTTTTTAAAATTTCATTAATAGGACAAAAGTTAATCCAAAGACTTTTGGTCTGTTATGTTTGTGATGAGAGTTCTAATTTTCCAAATGGATCCCTTTTCTTCCCTGTTAGCAGTGACTTTCAGATTGTCTCATTCTTACATTCAGGGTGGAGTTGAAAGCAGTTTTGAAAACAGAGCTCTGTTATCTCATCATGTAAAAACCTGCACATTACACTGCATTTAACCGTTTGGGTTCTCATTAATGTAAGACTACACGAGGCAAGGGATCGCAGTGGTACCAAAAAGCAGAGCTGATAGCCTGCTGTGACTAAAGGATAGCAGATGTACTGAATATTTAAAGTGGGCTTGTTATGCTCATTCCCAGCTCCACAGTTCCATTCTTGGTCTCTGTTTTCTTTCAACTGTGAATCATGCAAAGCTAAGCTAGTAATCTTTATTTATCCTGTGAGGGACCTTTGTGCTCATCTGAAACGAGGTGGTGTAGTTCCCTACCTTTGAGGCAGCCCTTTCTCAAAACCAACTATATTCTGATTGGCTGCCTCTTGTAAAAAGAATGTTTGAGTTGGATGGAGCTTCTGTGTCCACAGTCAGAGCCAGAGAGCCATGTTAGAGAGATCCTCTGTCTTTGACATCAAACAGAGGAAAGAGTAGAACAAACTGTTTGAAACTGAGTTTAGAGCAGTCTGAAGTCTCACCTCATTATTTGAAACTTATTTAATATAAGCACCCAGCATAATAACACAAAGTATGGCTCAAAATAAGGAAAAGCAAAACAAATTAGGTCTGATTTAGTAGCTGACCCTTGATCAGCTATTGAAAGTCCATTTTGGAGGATCTCTGTGATTAAACAAAAAAGACCAAAAAGTCACGCTGCAGCCTAATCATGTTTTCAGTGATTTTTAGCACCTACAACATTGTCCCTGTTTCCTCTCTGATACATGCTCAAGAAAAACAAAGCCTCTTGGAAGACAGAAATGCATCTTATTTTTGGCTAAAACAAACCAGGAGGTTTCTGTTTGTTCCAGCAAACAGATCCAGATTCTCAGTGTTTAAGCTGGCAGTCTGAGTTCTGCTAAAGGAAGGAAAGGGAAAGCCTTTCAAAGGTGACTGATGTCGACCTCAGCCTGTCTTTAAGCAGGAAAAACATGTGGGTTAGAATGATGCTGACAGTCTGTCAACATATGTTCATTCTGGATTTTGTTTTTTATGTTGTTGGGGTTTTTTTGTGTTATTTTTTTTATAAGAAAGGTTTAGCCTCCTACAGTAGCCTCCCACTAACACTCTGTTTGCATGAATACGTGCCAGTGAATCACAGCTCTAAGCCCATGTGGTGTTTTGATGTTGTGAGCGTGTGCCAAATTCAATAAAACCCACAATTCTGCGATTATTTGGGAACCCTTTGATATGAATTTGCTCTGAAGGGACACTGGCTTCAGTTTAAAATCCTCTTCGCTGCCGGAAATGTATAAAATCGTGTTCGGAGTTAAAGAGAAGACGTGGATTTAGAATATTCATTTCTGCACCATGCCAGCCTACAAAGCATTTAACCGAGGTATTAACATTCACTATCCAATTTAAAGTCGTTAAAAAAGAAGATTTAATTTCACTTTGTATTTCTTTGTATTTATCATTTGAGATTTTCTCCTGGGTGAACTGCTTTGTTCCAAAGTGTGCGGTTTTATTCTTCTATTCTTTGTTTACATGATATTGTGTGTATCCTTTGTTTTTGAATGCATGGTACAGCTGAAGGCTAGTTTAATTGTGTATGTGAAACACTGCTGGTATGATGAAGCAGCTGAGTGACGGCAGAGATTATTATTATTGTTTTGTTATTTTTACAGAAATTTTAATTCTTTCTAAATATTCTGAAGAGATTTCAGCACGTGCACAGAGAATAAAATCTTCTCAGATGCAATGCAACAACTGTGTTTGCTTCCTTTGTGGAGGTGCATTTATTTACTTTTGCCTGTCCCTTTATTTTATATTCAAATAGTAATACCGGAGCAGATGTGGGTTTTTTGTTGGGTTTTTTTCCTCCTTCTCCCCGTGCACACAGTTCTTATATGGCCCTCACATCCTGCATTTTCCCTCCGTCCTTGTCTTCCATTCTGCTCCCACGTCTGGGATCCTCCTCCCCCCGATACTGTGTCCTCTCCTCACTCATGCATTTTTGCTTTGGTTGATAACTCACTCTGCCGAAAGCTTTCCGAAGCAGACAGCCCTTTGTAATCTTGACTGAGGTAAGCTTGCGAACAGCAGTCACATTGGCCGTCCCCATCAAGCTTTGACATGTCACATGTATGCACGCTTCAATCAGAAGGCCGACGTGTGCTTTCAGTTCCTCCTTTGCTGTTTTACTTCAACCAAACGGTTTGAATGAATGAGTGAGTTCTGTCTGTGATGCATGTGCCATCTGTTTATTTTTGAAGTGCATGCCAGTCTTTTTGGACAGCAGCATGAAATGTTGGGCATGTTTCTTTAAAAACAAATTGAATAACATGGAACCTAAAGCATTTAGAGGACACTGTTAAAACTCATCAGAAGTCAAGTCATCTAACTTCTCAGTTAGTGTTAACTGTAACTTGTGGCCATGAAGCAACCTTTACACCAGTACACTAGAAGATGGCTGTAAAATCCACTGTTTGCACTGCATAAATATAAGTCCCAAAGTTGAAACTAATATTAGATTCAGCCGTCTGAGTTACCCAAATGGATCTTTGACTGTCACTAAAAATACTCTGTCAAGACTCAGGTTGTTTTTTTTTTTACATTTACATTTAAAACACAAAATTCCCGAAAACTACCTTCAGTGGCATGTACTTGAGTTTCTTAACTAAGCATAAAGACTATAAACAGGGCACCTGCTAGCCTAACCCCGTAAGCACTCTAAAGCTCACAGAACTACATGTTGCCCCAAAAAGTTGATTCTGTTCATTTGGATGGAGCGTTTTCAGTGGGAGAAACGCTTTGTCACTCATCCAAGTGACTTCTTTAATGTCAGCTGATTGCAGGTTTACTTCACCTTATAAAACAGTACCTTTGCACAATGACTGAAACCTCCACCGGCAGGAGTCAAGGAGGCAATTTACGACCATCTATGAATGGAGGAGGGGGCTTAACGGTACCTCCTGCCATGTTACAATGCTGTGATTGCAGCCATTCCCCAACTCTCTGTGAATGGTACTCATGACCATTGATCAATGGTTTTTGATCAGTGCTGATAACAAATTTGCATATTAATGATCAAAAAACTCAACTGCCCATTGTTCGCCATTCAGTCATTATGCACATGTACTAGGATGAAGCGTTTTCAGTGGGAGAAACGTTTCGTCCAGATGAACAGAAGCAACTTTTAAGGATTTCCTAACCTGGATGATTGAGCATGCATCCAGATGAGTACATGTTGCTTTAGGTTAATATCTTGGAACACAGTCCTTCTAAAATAACTTCTTACATTAGTTCTAGAAGTATCTGTCAGCGTTACTTTTTGCCATTATACATTAGAAATCAGAACTGTTGGCCATCTTGAAATGAACCCCAAAACTAACAAACTGGAGGGAAAAACAATCCTATCCCACCTTCTCAAAGTTCAGGGTGACCTCTTCAAGTGCCTTCTGTTTGGACAGCAGTCGTGAACCCCAAATATTGAGTCTACTTTAATGAATGGCAAACATTTTTGAAGCTGGAGCGTGCCTACTATCAGTCAACACCCACACATTGGACATCAAAGCCAGAATCGCATCCAAAAACTCAGACATTGCGTATTTATCAAGCAGGGCTTTAAAGACTCCTTAAAAATGACTGATTTAGCACTTCTAGAGAGGCTGACATGTTTTGAGTGGGAGCCAGGTGAAAGCATCATTACTGTTACTGGTGTTGTATTATAAGCTGCTTCCTGCATTAGCCTAAGCCTCAAGTTTGTGGTAGCTGGCACTTGGTTTGGATTAGGAAGTAACATTCAAAGGTCTGAGGATAAAAATAAACGGACAAATTATTACCAAGAGGGCATCCACTGAAGCCTCATTTACTTCAGCTGGACTTAAATGTGCTTTGAGACAGTCAGCCAGTCCAAATATGTCTCTGGTGCTTTGTTGTAGGAACAAAGACCTGTAAAAGTAATCACATTCCCATCAGCCTCAGCTGCAGTTCAGTTTAGGTGTTAATTAGCAACCATTTGAGCAGCTGGCTCCACTGCCAGTCCCGTTCTCTTTGCTTCCTGGCCAGTACACACAGGATAAATGGCAGCAATGACAAGTAAATGATTAAACCCTCAACCTGAAGACTTTTTATTTTATTTTTTTAAATAAGCTGGACATGTTTAAGTGTCTGAGGGACTAGCACAAAAAAGCAAAACCATCACATAGTAACATACTATCACCAGTTTTGTGTTGTGGATGTCATTGATGGTGCATGCAGGTGATCCCATGCAGTGCTTTTTTTTTTTTTTTTTTTTTTTTTTTGCGCTTTGTTTGTCTCTCTGCCCCTTCACCTCAGAACCTCACTGTTTTTTGTCTCCAGGGGATCGAGCGGCTGAAGGGGGAGACGGGGAAGTGGGGGAAAGTTCCGTGTTGGGAGGCCATGCAGATTGCATTCGGAGGCCCCTTCTCACTGTCCTGGTGCAGCCCTTTTTCAGGCTTGAGCTGCAAGAAGAGCCCTGAGCACCACGTCGCCATCCCCCAGGGAGAGATCATCGAGGAGGATGTCATAGAGATACCACTCAACTAGCGCCACCTGCTGGGGAAAGCATAAATTGCAGACAGGCAGGATTTCTTGACAAGCACAAAGATATTTTTGAAACTGGACTTTCTAAATGTTGAAAAACTGCCCAGAATTTATTTTAATTATGTATGCATTTCTTTATGTACAGGACTTTTTTCTGGATATATTTTACAGTTTCTGTTCCTACCTTCAGTGTAGCCATTTGATAGGTGTGCAGAGCACCCATTATCAAACTTTTGTATCTTAGCTTAATACTTGCACACATAACTGAAGGTCTAATGTGCATTTTAAGGATCTCATATTTCTCTACTAAATCTGCCAAACCTGCAGCATTTTCCTGAATTTGTCTCTAGGAAAACGCTGTGAGGACTCAAAGCTCAGTCAGCTCAGTGTTTGGAGAAGAGAATACTGTAAAGTGCCTCCCTGAGCTGCCTCAGAACACCACTAACAGCAGCTCTGCTCCAGCACTGTAGCACAAATGGTTCCTTTCAACCTTCTTGCCTTCCCCCCCAGATTTGAACAGCCAGTTTCACAGATAACGGTTAAGCCTAGAAATACAAACTCTCCATTTGGAAAAGGTTTTTAGTCTAAGATTAGGCTTGACCCATGTCTGAGAAACTAGTTCGAGCTCACCTCGTGCCTTATCTATCTTTACTGAGCAAATGTTTGAAACACTACATTGTTTTATTACTCATCTTGATTCCAGACTGTCTCAAGTTGCCATTTTCATATTTCTCGCTCCATTGCACATGTGGGAAAAGGGCAGTAGATGACTTCATATAGAGGATTTTTATTGTGTGTGTATGTAAGCTGGAGGATAAGGGCTTTAACTGCTAAATGGCTGCTGGACATTATGGGATCACTTATGTTTAATCATGTTTACATTGCTTTAATAATCTACTCATTGTGTGGGTTCCTTCCTTATATGAATGGTCATTCTTTTTTGTTTGTTTGTTTTAAATCTAGTGACAGATTATTTGTTTGTTTTTAGCAAATACATCTGCAGTGTTTGAATTGTACACCAAAAGCTACTGACAGTCCAGTTCAAAACTTAATAGGAACATTTTTTCATACAGCCTTATCATCTCATCTAATCGACTGCGAGAAAGGAAAAAAACATATTTATCAACGTGTCAGAGCACTCCTTACGTTGTGGTACATCTTATCTCCTGTTGTGTTTTTCTGCACTGATTCCATTCTGTTCCACTGTGACCACTTTCAGCTCTTCTGCTTCGATGCCTTTGATGATAGCCAACCACAGAAGACAAATACAGCTGTTGTGGTAGAAGTGTGTATCATAATTGGAGAAAACATTACACCTCATTTGCAGCTGAGGCACAGCTAAGTGGTCTGGAATAAATGGGTGTTCAGACAGAACAGCAGGCATGTTGTTTGTATCGTCCTGGGGGAAACACGGTGCCCTCCAAATTTTCATTCAATTTAATTTGAACAAAACACATCTGCACACCGGCGCTTGGCTTTATCGTTCAGTAGTTGTCACTGACCCATGTGGAGAGGGTTTATTTTAAATGTTTACCTCCAGCCTTTAATCATTACGCTTCTGCCGACTACTGCAGCTGGTCATTTGCATATCTTTGTGTGAGCTTTCTAGCTTTTGTGGGCATTGTAAGGTAACATATTCAGCTGCAACTAGTTTGAACTAGTCGACAAAAAACGCTTCCTCAATTTTCTGGGCGTGCAGTCTTCTCCGGTGCTATCCCTAAAAGTACCACAAGGTGGTGCCAAACTCAAATCAATTGACTTTCTAATCATTCTCAATTCTTTAGAGTAAATTTAGCATGGTTGTGAGATGGCTGTTCTTCTGCACAAAATGTGGTATTTAAGTGCCCTCATTTGTTCGACTTCCATTTTATTTATAAAAATATCCATTTCCACTCAGTATTCCAATGCAGAGCAAGTCACAGTGTGGTTTGTAATACATGCATCACACATTAAAAAAATCAACTTCCACACAGGTACAAAAAAAATAATAATATGAGGGTTTTTTGATTTTGTGCAAGTCCCAGGGAACCCCTCATAAAGAATCAGAATTCAGGTGAAAGTCCATAAAAAGGCAGTTGTTGTTCGTCTTATAGGAAGAACTCTTAAAAAGTATACATCAGTCAATTCTGCAGGCGGAGAACCTGACAGAACTGCTCTTTGCAGTCAACAGTTTTGAGGCTGCGCACTTGGAACAACTCCAACATGCATTACTTGTCCTTCTTGTCTGCTTCCTGTGGGTGTGTCTGAGGTGCTGAACCATGAAGCATCAGCAGTCCACACAGAGTGAGAGCGATGCCTGCCCACCACAGAGTTGCATGGCTCTCTCCAAAGAAGAGCCTCCCTAGCAGTCCCTGGACAGAAGAACACATTCACTATAAATATAAAACAGTAATCTGAATGTTGAATGCAAAGTCAAAATGTTTCCCTTTTGTTGTTATAGTGTTGTGAAAAATCAAATTAGTTCAGCATATGTAGAGAGCTTACAGAGGAAATGAAGTTGGATGCAGTGGTCGTGACAGTGGCCCTGGCTGTAGAGGTGGAATGGCGGAGTGCCTTGGAGAAGGTGGTCCACATGACTGCATTACAGGCGAATAGCAGGCCGCCGCACAGCAGCCGCAGGGGGATGTGGAGCTGTAGGCCAAGGTATAGCAAGACACACACGAAAACATAACTTTACCCTCTGCAGCAAAAATGTCACGGCTTGGCTAAATACCAGAACTGAGTGCAGATCCTTAGTTCAGATTCCTAAACAGTGTTTCTCCATTTCCAATTAAGCATGCCCAGGAAGAACATATACTTTTTACCTCACAGCCTAAACTTTGACAAACGTGCCTGGTTAATGACCAAAAACCTTAAACCACCACCACAGTTAGATACAGAAAAACAATCATACAGCTGTTACTAATCACATTAATTTTGACTATGTACCGGCACACGCCCTAATTAATGACAATACTAACACCTGTTTGGCTTATGTTTTACAGCTAGATGCTGTACATGTTACTGAGAACAAAACTATCAGCTTGCATCATTAATGAATTAATTTATTATTCATATTAATCGGCAACAGTTTGTGCTCGTCTCGTATTAACATTCATTTAAGTCAGAGCTAACCTTTAAGTACACAGTAATTAAATGTTTTAAGGTATTTTATGGAGGCTTTAAGAGGCTTCTGATCACTTGCATGAATATTACTCCTCCAAGTTCTACCGGTGTCACACCGGCTGGCTGCCATCTTTGTTGTAGCAGTAGTCGGAAACGAGAAAACTCTTTAATAAATTCAGTGGAAGAGGCATTATGATCAAGGGTGTGTGTGTGTGTGTGTGTGTGTGTGTGTGTGTGTGTGTGTGTGTGTGTGTGTGTGTGTAACCATGCCAAGGAAATTAGGTATTTGTAGAAATACAAAAACAAAGATGTCAGAGAGTCAGTGTCACCCAGTCACAGGCTGCGCTTCCACCAGGTGTTTGATTCCAGTCGCTCAGCCGCGTCTCACACATCTCTCTCAGGTAGCTCGCACCGAGCGACAGCTTAGCTGACAGAGAGGCAGTAGCTGCCAAAAAGCCCGCTAATAACGCATAAAAGGACGCTGAAAACATTCCCGAACTCGGCTGGTTGTTAGAGGGCTCCATGTTAATCCTTTCAGACCGCAGTCAAGCCTGAGTTAAAGGATGCGAACAGGCAGACGAAAATTTTCACAATAAAAGCTTGTATGGCAGCTTCCTCCATTCGTCACTACACAACAGGACACACAATACAAAGGCCTGGTTTTTCACTAATTTATTTATACAGTAAAGTACACTCTGTCGCTGTCATCCGAAAATCTTACATTTCTTGCAGGTATAGATTACGCATTAACATCATAATGGCTCCTCATATAAATGCTTGTCAGTTGTTACTTTGCTCAGTGGTGACCAAACAGCTTCAGTGGTGATGTCATCGGACTCCGCTAGGATTTATTTTAAATAGGTAAAGAAACTACTCTTCATGGATAATGTCATTATTCATGGAGACACAATTTTTGATTAAAACTACTTTGGTTTTATTGTGAAGCTTAAGTGCTTTTTCCATATCATGCCTTCGCCCTCTTGACTGTAGCTGCTTTGTTGTAATTGGTTGTTTCCTTTCCGGGAATCTGATGACGTAGTTAGCGTTCGAAAAAAATCGCGCGGCTCCGGGAGGGTTCTGATGATTTCGAGGCCAGCCACTTTGTGGGTTCCACCCTCAGTCTGTGCAGCTGGAAACTCGGACCCGCTTTGCTTCCAGATGAAGCATACCATCCTCACTGCCAAACGCAGGTGTGAGCCCCTTCACCAGCCTGCCTAACGTCTCAGAAAGTTCCTGAAGTGTGTCTTGGCTTTCAGTGGTACATATTCTGTCCATGAGTTGTTTGGTGAGGTTGACACATTTCTTCCTCAGATATGACTTGCTCACTCGCTTGCGTGGTGGACTGTCACAGTCAGAGGTCACTTGTGTGTCTGCAAAGAAAGTTACACTAAGACAAATTTGCACTCCCTAAAATTTGAGGTAACAGGTTAATGATTGTGCGGGTAAGACAGTAACTTTTATGAAGTTCTTCTCTCATGTTGCAGATAAACCTTACCCTTGCAGGTTACTGGCTCACTGACTACCTCCGTGCCCCACTCGTCCACTGAGTCTGGGGTCATGGAGCAACACGTGGCATCCAGGTTAAGAAGCGGGTGTTCCCTGTATTTCAGGGATAACTGCTGCCACGTCCAGCCAGGGACCTTCTGGAAGACTGCACAGAAATGTTTGCATGGCAACTTGTACCGCCTCCAGTCATCGCACTGACAGGAGGGCAAGCTGTCGTCTGACCCAAATGCCAGTTCATAAGACTGGTCCTCCTGTGTCTCGCTCTTCACTCTGAACACACCGTCGCCCAGCTTGACCACATGTCCCTCAGAGAGAGAGCTGTCCATGCAGCTCGTGATGTGTTGAATGACGTCTGCGGGTCTGTCCCACAGGAAAGGAGGGACACTGGAGTCACACTGTCCGTATGACCTCACATTAGCTTCAATGTACCTGAAAGAGAAACATTATTTTTGCTGACATGACATGCACACTGAAGACAAGCTTGTGCAAATGGAAAACTTACGTCCTCCGCAGTTCAGGGATGTACACATGTGTCACGATGTCCAGCATTTCAGATAAAGTCCGGTCCCTGTAGTCCTCCAGGTATTTGTGCTTGAACAATTTATTCTGGTGTTCAGTCTCATGGTTTGTGATGATAGCTATATTCAGTGTCTCTTCTTTGAAGGCAGACACCCATCTCTTAAACAAAGCAAGATATAGCGAGGGTTTGTTGTGGCGATAGAATTTCAGCTTTCAAATGTCTCTGTGCAGGAGCTGCTTTTTTCTCAGATGCTTACCTTTGCTTTGGACAACCACGTGTCTGAAAACCAGCTCTGAAACGCAGGATTTTGTTCCCAGGTGTGGCTGGCCATCAGGGCCTTCACTGCCTCCTCGTACTGCTCTGTAGTGAGTGAGCTGGCTATCGCTTTCAGCTTTGTAAGAGCATCTCCTTTGTCAGCCACTCGATGCTCCTTCTGTATCCATTCGTCCCATGCCTTCTCCCTGTGAAAGTCACTGAGCAGCGCTTTGGTGCCTGCACAGAGGTAGAAAGAGACTGAATAGAGAGCACACTGATATATAATCATAACACCAACATGTATAAAAAGAGTAAAGATCCACAGTGATCACTTTGTTTTCATTTTAGCTCACCGTACCTTCAAACACAGACTCAACAGCTTGGATTTCGGCAGCGTTGCAATCGACCATAAAGCTTGCTGGCCTCCAGTCTGCGTTCCAACACTTGAACACTTCCAGACCCTCTTTGATGGCTTCTGTTGTTTCTTCTTGGAGTACCATCACTCCCACAACGGAGTAGCACATGTTAGTGCGGACGCACAAGAAGCACAGGGGCAGAGGGTAGCGGATTGTTCTGTAGGCGGCATCGAACACGCAGACATCTGCCCCATACAGGCGCAGCAGCCTCATCTGCCACAACGTTTGATGGCAGAAGAGGAAGGAGGCGTCCTCTGTACGGAGGCGCAGATGGAACTTGTCCTCAGGTGTAGCAGCACACCATTCTTCAAACAAGCCCTGCAACAAATACAATCTTTTTTTCTTTTTTATACGGACTAGTCACATGCTGGTGTTTTACCCAAACAGGAATGATAAAGGCGCCGCTCACCTCCAGGTTCACCTGATCGATTCTGTGCCGAGCCTGGTCCTTCACCTTAGCCATTATATTTCGGAGGTCCTTCTCTGAGGGGTAGTACCGGCGCCTGGACGCAGGGGGTGGGCTAGCTCCCTTAAAAAGCTCGGCTGTTACAAACTGAGCAAGATGACGCTTCAGCTCGCTGACCTTCCTCACGCCCTGCTTTCTGAGCTCCACCACCTGCTGCTCCACTCTTGCGTCCACGGGCTCCTTTAAATATAGCACACTTGTAGTTTCACATGGAAACACAGATTTTTGTCCTTTGTGAGGAGACTGTTGTTCGTTACCATTTCTCCCATTGCGTGCCCAGCATGCGCACTTGGCTGTGTAACAACATAGCATGTTCCCCACACAACTGGATCTCTCTCCAAAGCCTCTTTCAGCATCTTGGAGACTGCCTTCTTACTCCTCTCCCTGTCTTCTTCCAACTAACATGCATGCAGATAGAAATCAGAGTGGTGATCATGGAGAGAAACATGTGCCGAAACAAAATGATTTAGTCTGAGTCCTAAACTCGTACTCCATGCCTTTCTCCTTTAAATTCAGCTGTCTTTGCTTAA
This sequence comes from Maylandia zebra, assembly GCF_041146795.1. NCBI lineage: Eukaryota > Metazoa > Chordata > Actinopteri > Cichliformes > Cichlidae > Maylandia > Maylandia zebra. The sequence goes on along the minus strand of NC_135177.1, from coordinate 6,386,109 downwards.
AGGTCACATTCCTGTAGGAGAGCCAACATTTCCACTTACCTTGAATTTAGGGAATGTTGCGATCTTGCTGATTGATATGGCTGCTGGGCATCCCACCTTTTTACTAGACTGCGAGTTTGATTTGTTCCTAACTAAAGTGTGGTCAATCATCTGTGGATTATGGGAAAGAAATCAGTTAAATAATGCATTCAATAATTCATGTCAAGATTAGCTAACTTGAGCAGAACATCTAAGCATACTCAAATCAAACACTGAGAAACAGGTGGAGTCGTGCGCCTTTCTTAGTAGCTGTGGTTCACTGCTGTCCATTAGAAGTGAGCAGATTGATCCTAATATTGATAATATCCATGCCATCCAAGCCTTAAAATGACAGTAGTTGATCCAAAGTGCTTTAGAGACAGGCACATCCAAGGTCTCCAGAAAGCCCCAATTTCAAAATAAATGAAAAACTAAAAGGTGTGTTTTGTTGTGGAAAAGTAAAAACCACACTGACTTATAGGCCATTAAATCGTGTTCAGAAATTGGACATTAATGATGATTCGTCTGATAAATCATGACGCAATGCTCTCCACTACATAAGCTGCCTTTTCTAGGTTTAAAGTGTTGTCACTATTGGTCCTGTATTTACTTAGTATTGCATTGATACACAAATTTCAGTATCCCACAGCACTACTCCCAACTCGTCTACTCTGCGCGCTTTTTTCTCCAAGGCTGCAGCGTCATCGGTTGCCTAGCAGCGAAACAACCAATCCCTCGGCTCCTCGCATCACCAGCCAGCCTCTGTGTGTGTGTTGAACGCGCAGTGAAATCACCGTCTTTTTTGCCCTTTCCTCGGCATATCTCTGCTTCTGAGCTACGGCGAGGTCCTTGCCCTGATGGCAGACGAGCCTTTTAGAGCCCACAAACATAAATGGGACTCCGGTGAATTCAATGGCTGGCATCCCAGAGCCCCCAGCCCACTGCCAGTAGACGCGGTTTCCGGGCAAAGGATGCCAATCTGTGTGACAAATACAAGCACACGACCTGATAAGACCCCGGCGTTAACCGACACACTCACTACTGGACCATAGCAGGGAGCAGTGTTTACGGCTCTGCTGTCCAGCTAGCAGTCACTCTCCATTTCGTTACCTTTGTCATTATAATGGCGGCCCACGGAAAAGGTGATAAACTTAGTCTGAGACTCTTCCTCCAGTTCTTTAATAAAAGAGTCCAGATCGGCAGAGTTCTCAAACTGTCTCATGCTAATGCTTAACTTTTCATGCTCATACGGCTAACGGCGCTACGAGCAGTCACAGCGGAGAGTTTCCTTCTTCAAGTTAAATAGGGCGAGTTGCTGCTTTATGTGGAGGACATTCATCGGCTTAGTTTTTCTGCGATGTTTCGCTTTGAATCATCATTTAGCTTATCGTCCCTTGTGCAGATCCAATGTAGCACCAAGCAGCGCTATGGCATCAACGTTCCCAAATCCATCAATGACAGTAGCTCCTGAAGTCACGTGACGCGGCGCGTTTTAGTGACGGTTTCTCTGTTTTGACGAGTCCGTGCTAGCCGGAAGTTGCTCGGATCTGCAGTCTGCATTCGTTGGCTGCTTGTCTTGTTTTGCTTCTTTGCCATGAATAAAAATAAGGGCCGCGGAGTAGCATGGGTGAAGCCGGCGGAGCCGTCGTTTCTCAAGAAGTTTAAGAACGATGTGGGGTACAAAGAGGGACCGAATGTCGACACTAAGGTAACTACGCGGTTGGGTTAGCCGTGCCAGTTAGCTGCACCGGGCCTACCAAACCATTATCTCTTTCAGTTGTGTGACAGCTACACTTTGCGACGTTTGTTTCTGAGCGCAGGCGCATGGTGTTCATATAAGGAAGAATAAATGCTCTGAATCATAATTCAACGGAGGGTCCCATTCACTGAATTGAGCAGTGAGGCCGCACGAGCTACAGCTGTTCCTCCGGACCATCAGAGCAGTCTCGAACTGCGCTGCAGCGTTCAGCTGTGACTGCGCAGGCGTTCTACAACTGAATTTATGTACTCTACAACAGAAAGCCATGGCTTTTCATGAATGGGTTTGTTTTTTGTTTTATGAAGTTGTATTAAAAAAAAAACCCCACCACGACTTGAATCATGTCTCTGAAGTACAGGTTCCTGATTTTAGTTTGAGTGTCGGGCTGCTGATGAAATGATTATCACTGAAATAAGAAACCTCGGTATCGTCATTCACAGTGAATGCAGGATTTCAAAACACTTCTCACACAGGCTAACGGTCTGTTTGCTATCCTAGCGTCAGGTGATGCCAACACTGGATGACGACAGCGGCAGCGATCGAGAGGACGAGTTGCCCCAGGTCGTGGTCCTTAAAAGTGGAGACCTGACTGCAGAGGAGGTGAAGAAGATGAAGGATGAAATACAGGCTGGAGGCAGCTCAGAGAAAGGTGAGAGTCCAGTTCAATGATTTAATTACACCAGGAGTAAGAAAATATTTACATATGCATGCACTGTATGCAGCATGTTAACATAAAACCCTGTGTTTGCAACCCTGCACATACATACCTCCGTCTGCTCCGCAGATGGTCAGCCTCCTGACGGTAAAATCCTTTTCAAGAAACCAGCCAAGCGCTCTTCCTCAGATAAATTCCAGGGCATCGGTGCTAGCTCCAGCAAAAAGAAGAAGAGCAGTGGAGGGGACAAGGAAAAGGAGGAAGAGGAGGAGGAGAAAAAGGAGGCATCTGGAAAGAAAGTTAAAAATAACAGCCTCCTGTCATTTGGAGGGGATGAGGAGGAGGAGGACTGAATGGAAGTGGTGAGAGTAGGCTGTCAGGAAACAGGAACATTGTACTGAGTATAAGACATGGTTCAACCTGTCCATTCTTTTTAAAGGACAGTGCTACTGTTTTTGCATGTCATTCATGACATATAGATTCATACATTTTTAGTAAAGCATAAAAATCAGCTGGCACAAACTGAATTTATTCCGAGTCGTCTCCGTCTGACTACAGGGATGATTCCGATTCATTTAACAGTCTGAGCAGAAACAGTGAAGCTGAGGGGGAAAATGAACATGCATCAAAGACGATGAGGTTATACTTCTGTTAGTGTAACTTTATCCTGCATCCATGTCAGGGTCACAAACTACACAAGGACATTTATACAGTACTGTGTTACTGATAAGAGGGGAGTTGGTTCAGCTGCTGTGTGAAAGCCCACTCTGACATGTTAGCAGGACGTTTCCCTGGTTACAGCTACCAGACTGTGTTGACTCGTGTCACTTTGTAGAACTTGGGGTTTGCTCTTTTCCAGCCCCGTGACTTTGTTTTAACATTTTAGTTTGCATGTTCTCGTGTGTGTTCTGTGAGGACAAATATGAACTGTTAAGGTGGTTTAGTTCTCAGGGGACTAAAGTCATGGCTGTGGGACAAGAATTCATATTTTCACACCTCAAAGTTTATAAATGTCTCAAACACAAGCAGAGAGATGTAAACCAGCTTCTGCTTGATTCTGGAGTTGATGAGTGAAGACACATCACCGTATGGCTTTACCTCAGTGTAGCTCTTTCACACACCACAGGCAGGTAGTTGAAGCAGTGTCTCTGAACTGCACGGATTCTGAAACCAGCTCATCTACATGTTTTCAGGTGTAAATTTCTCCCGCGTTTGCGTCCATAAATAACCTGAACTGTGTGCTGTGCTATAGATCCAATCACTATTGTATAGCTGTGGTCATAGGACCAGGACTAATTAGTGGAAAATCAGTTGTACAGTGTGCCCCGCACCCCACCCTTCAAGCCCAGTGTAAATAATTGAAGCAGCAGCACGCAGAGAGCTTTTCTGTATCAAAGAATCAGTGCTAATGAATTCCAGCAGATTCGGTTTTCCTGAAATTTATTTGATGCAGCTTTCCTTAATTATTTTTTGTTATACTTCTAATCAAAGTCACAGCGGGAGCTGCTTGTGAATTTTAATTTAGAAAAACCAATTAATTCAGCTGCAGGAGCCGCTCGGCAGTGCTCTCCACAAAGCAAATCCCAAAGAAAAATTTAAGATCATCGGAAGCGGGTCTGCTCTCGCATTTAAAACACTGAGAGCTGCAGGGAGCTAAATTTGTCCAGCTTCAGTTTAGTGTACTGGAAGCAGTGGGGGTCTTTTTGTTTTTAAAGTATTACATGTAATGCGTCCCTTCATCAGACACAAACGAACATCAGCAGCTGATAAATGGAAATTAACTTTGTGTGATTACAAATTAAATTGTCCCCATATGACAGCATTGTGAGTTCTTTCTTCAGGTTCCAAAGTGCTGCGGATCACTGTGTCACACTCTGAATCAGCCTGGATCTTGTGTTGTGTGTGCTGAGGTGTGTGCGTGTCTGGCAGCCGTACGCAGGGGCTCATTGTAGAATCTTAAATACAGTCAGTCATGCACTGAATGTATGAATATTTTCTAGCTTCGACTGCGGAGCTGAACAGTTCATGTAGAAACGATGCATTTGTGTCAATGCAGTTGTGATGTATCCTTTTTTTTTTGGTGTGTGCATCAGTTTTCATTGTGTATTTTTTGACAGTGCTACAACTCCTGTGAACCTTTGATATAAAAATATTAAGGAATCTTTGTTGGTTGTTTTTACTGTCATGCGTTGCCTCATCAGTGCCACCTGTGTTCATGTCATGAATGAACAGATCTACACCTTCACTATTCTTCAGATGCCGATTGCCTAATTCTTCTTCCTCTCACGCCACCTGTCAAGCTCTGCACATGCATAGTTTCACTCCAGGACTGTCTAAGAGCAGCTTTGCACGATTACAGTTCAAAATATTTTTTAAAGTTTCCATTGTGTCTTAAAGCAGATTTGGTTCTTCCCCCCCCCCGATTGGCTGCTTCTTGCAAAGAGGTTTTAACTGGTGGGTTAAAGTTTCGAGTTTCTGGAGAGAGCTCCATAAGACATGTCCCTTCATTGGTCTCCAGCAGAGCCAAGAGAATCTAAAAAACAAACAGTCAAGTCTAAACTGGACATAAATGCAGCTAATAAAATCGATGCTTACAACCTGTGAATTTTATACCTGCAAAAAAATTCTAAAGATTAACATTTTTGTTCATTTAAAGAAAAAAAGTAAAGATGAGTTATTTCAACCTCTTTATTCAAAAAGGCATGTTTCATTCTCACACCTGCATCCAGATCATTACAATTGATGGAAGAACCTTTGACTTGGAAAAAAAATCAAATAAAATCATTGCATCACATGATAGGACGCTGCGCTCGTGTGAGGCAGCAGCCTCCATCGTCCATGTAATAAATACACCCGCTGACATGCAGCTTTGGAAACACCTTTTTTTTTATTAAACTTTAAGGCCTGTGCTGTCCCTCTCCACACGGACTCTTGGAGCAGTGTTCTAACAAAACCTCATAAAAAAAAAAGTCAACTTGTTATATTTGTAAGAAAATGAACATGGCAGATTTGAATCTAGGGAAAGTTTGGTTTACAGAAAGAAGTGCGCCAATTTAAAAGGAACATTCAGAGTGTAGAGCGGCTGTAACCCGCAGAGCCTCCTGCCGCTCCTGCCAGCTCAGATGATGGTTTTCTAAATTCAGGAGAGGACGAGCAGCGAACGCGTTTGATCCCGGTACCTGCGGAGGGAGACTCAGCCTGATATCTACAGAGTGCGGTGGGATACGTGACGGGGGATCAAAGGGAACGAGGCCTCGGGGACACCTTTTGACATGCAGACAGCAGGTACTGCAGACGAACAGCTGGGTGCATTACTGCTGCTGCTGATTTCTCTTCATTGTTTTCACTGAGAGCAGAGGAGACTTTCAAATGGCTACTTAACAACAACACTGGCACCAGCAGCAAAGCAAGCACATTTCTACTGACCTGAAGGTGGGACGGACCGCTCTGCGTTCTGCAGCGCTGATCCCTCCCACATTCGTTCATTTACTAATTACAGTCAGCTGATTAAAAACTGAAGGGTACAGATATGTTCGTGTCCACCTGCTGGGCTGCAGCTCAGCATTACCATTTCAGATAATGTAAACAGCCAGCTGATCACACAGATTGTAAACAAATCACTTTAAAGCAGAGCAGGTGCATCGTGGGAAATGTAGGTTCCAGTACCTCTGGAGACTGAACAGGACTAGAGATTCGGGGTCAGATTTATCACAGGGCAAATTAGTCATCACAAAAAATGTGCCAGCGGGAGAACAATTGTGCATGTGATCCAACACTGAGCTAACTCGTGAGCACAGATGCCAGCATCTTACTGAGCAGAGCACACGAGATAATATCCACTAACCTGAATAACATAATCACAGGGTAACATGTTGATTTCACATCAGTGAGAAGCAGCTGAAGGAGAAACATTAAACTCTGATAATGAGGACGACCTCCTCTGGTAGAAACTGATGACGACTGTGGAGCAAGATCCAGAGAACCTCATAAACCTGACATCTGTGTGTGATGGCGGGCCTTTAGGATACACACAACAGCACAACGCAATTATTTACCAGGCTGCATGTTAGTGAAGAGTTACTGTGCCACCCTGTTTCCGTGTATGGACAGCCAGAACGATGACGACTGTCAGCCGCCTGCAAAACTCCATATTTACATTCAGTGACACGAGGAACAGGAACACGCTTCAGAGCTGACCGAATCACATTAATAAGTTTTGATGTGATACTACAGAGAAGTAAAAAGAAACAACAGAAGAGTCAGTAAAGTTAACCTTTGGCACCACACTCGCAGCTTTAAGCCATCCACCTGTGCCTTTAACTAAATTCTGCTTATGTGATTCGTTGAATTGCTCACGGCGCTAATTTTGTACTCTGAAGTAGAAAATCTTACACAAATGTGGGGAAAGGGGGGAAAACATGTCTTTGTGCCTCATGAAACACACGGAGCGACCTGCAGACATGGCAGAAAAAGTTGGTAGGTGAGGGGGAAACTTCCCTCGAATTTTGAAATAAGTGATTGACGCGAACAGCGGTGAGAGCAGAGGACGCCGATGTTTGACATGTGACAGTATATTAGAGAGTTGCCTTGAAAGCCTGAAATGTGGCCGTAAGCCTGTGGTGCTCAAATTGTGACTTTGCTTGCTTTTAAAAGTAATTTAACCCTCTGCACCATCTTTGTTTACAACTGTGTTGATCTGGCATGCTGATAAAAATTTTAATGCACTGTAGCAAGTGAGAATTAACCTAAAAATGAAGGCGTGCTGTCGGCGCAGCAGGATGATGTTAGATGAAAGCGTACTGTACGGTCAGTCTGGGTTTCAGTGCTGACAGAGTTTCTGTATGTGTGTAAATGATGCGATGCATAGAGCAGCCCCAAGCAGAGTCCCCTGATGAGGGACGGCTAATCTCTCTTGCTCGGTCCGTCCTCACTCCCCAGCACGTTCAAGTACAAAAAGAAAAGTGAGTCAAAGGTCACAGTTCGTCAGGTTAAATCCAGCGTGGAGGAGGCTCTCAAACTCAAACCCACTCTCTCTCTCTCTTCCTCCTCGACCCCAGCATCAAGTCAAAGGTCGGCTCGGGTTCAGCGGGATCCTGGGCGATGCTTTCCCAGCCTGGGCTTCCAGGTGAGGATGCTCAAGATGATGGCGGGGGCGGGGCAGAGAACCTCTGCTGTTCCTTATTCAATCTCGATTGGTGGATTTTTTTCTCCTTTTCTTTCTTTTTTTTTTTCTTCTTTTTTTTACTGCTTGATATTGTTGAGCTGTGTGTCAGATTCGTTTTCCTCCCTCCTTCCACAGTCTGCCTCTGTAGGTGGTGGACCTTCTATAAAGATCTCTTGGTGAGTTTCTTGCCCTTCTTCAGGGACAGCTTGTTCTTGACATATCCCCGCTTCCTCTTGGCCGTCTGTAAACAGAAGAAAATGACAGGTTCAAGTAGAAATGTATGATTTTGTGTGCAAGTTTGGCTAAAATGTCCAAAACAGCGGTGAGCTGGAATGGATGTGGGGACCTTTTTAGAGGTGTACTTCTGCCTGTTGGTGTCAGTGCTGCGCAGCTTGTGCTCCACCCGGTCTCTGTTCTCCAGCTTCTTGACCTTATAAATCCTGACCAGCCAGTGCTCTGAAGTGAACGCCTCCTCCAGGTGCTTCAGCTTGATGTCCTTGTTGCCGATCTCGGCGTTGCGTGTCCGGTCGAAGCCCGGGGGCGTCCTGAAGTCCAACTGAACAAGAAACAAAAGCATAACTTAAATGAAACACTGACTAGTTTCTGCTTAGTAGAAAAAGCTCCTTGACGATGACATACCTGCATCTCTCCAAAGCGGTAGTAAGACATTTTGTACATAAGGCAGTTGAGCAGGGTGGGGGAGCCTGCCTTGTCCACTCTGAACTCTCCTTGGGGGGTAAAATAATCACTTTCCTGGGGTGAGCCGTAACAAAAGGTGGAGAAAGAAAATAAATTAAAGAAAAGAACGAACACGTGTTCATATGTAACCAGAGAGTGCGAGATGGTTCCCTCACCCTGATGTCCCTGGGGTGCTCCCCCTCTGCGATGCGCACCATCCACAGGAACTTGTTGATGTCATCACCTGAGTAGCCAATCACCCCTCCGAAGATGATCAGGACATAGTCGACATCCAGCGACCTCATGATTTCATAGGCTGCAGTCTCATTGGACGACATGGCTTTGCCCACCTGTTAAGGCACAAACACACCGCAGGTTAGAAATATCACACTTAAGCTGCCTCACAGACCATTTACACTCATTAATCTAACACGTCTTTGGACTGTGGGAGCAAGCTGGACTCCATATGCAACACAGAGAGCAGCCATGCTTAAGTTTAGGTAAGGAAGATAGATAGAAGCTGCACAGATACAACCCCTGAGAGCAAACTATTCATTTTTCTCAGAATGTCACAGCTTTGAGATTAATGTCAGAATTCTCTGAGAAAAGTCGGAAAAACTCCAAAAGACGCCCGACCTATAGAAACCATTTGTTGGCAAGCACAGCAGTAAAATGGTTCTTGTAGTTGGTCAGTGGGTTTGCACATATCTCAGGAGGGATTTTGTTCCACTCCTTCATTTTAGGTTTCTTGGTTGCTGCTTGGAAACTCGAAGCTTCAGCCTCCTCCACAAATTTCTATAAGACTAAGGTTTAAAGACCGGCTAGGCCACTAAATGTGCTGCTTCTTTAACCACTCCTTTGCTGCCTTGACGCCATATTTTGGGTCATTGTCATGCTTGAAGACTCGACTATGTTCTGGCTGAGGAAAGGAGGAACTGGAAAGGAACTGGGTTTTTTTGAGGTTCTCAAAAAACAAAAAAACAAAACAGTTCCAAAGCATAATGTTTCCACCTCCACCTCCTGTGGAGATGGTGCTTTTTGGGACATACTCAGCATTTCCATTCCTCCAAACACGATGGGTCGAGTTGATGTTTCATGTTCCCACAGCACGCCCTGCGAGCGCTGCAGGGTTTCATTCCATTATGTTGTAGTGCGTTACCAGTGGTGTTCTTACTGACTATGGTCCCATCTGCCTTCATGTCATTAACAAGCTCCTCCTGTGTAGTTTTGATCTGATTCACCGCATTTCTCATGATCATCCTCACCCCACGAGGCAAGATCTTGAACAAAGCTCCAGACTGAGGACGATTGATGCTCATGTAATATTTCTGAACAACTGCACCAACAGTCACCTGCTCATAAAGCTTCTTGTTGGTGGTATTGTAGCTCATTCTAGACTCCTGCAGGTCTACAATCTTATTCCTGACCTCCTTTGATAGCTCTTTGCTCTTACGGCGGTGGAGGAGAGGTTGGAATGGAAGAAACAGACTCCTGATTTCAGCATGATACACATATCACGTGTTGTAGAGAATCAAAACCCAGATTTCACTCGATGAGATGCAAATCAATTTATAACATTTATTTCATGTTTTTCTTTTCAAGATTTCTGGCTAATATTCTGTCTCTCTCCATAAAAATCTAAACTACCATCATTTATTTGTGAGCAAACCTGCAAATTCACCAGGGGGTCAAATCATCAGTTCCCCCACTGTAACTTAATGTTTGCAGCTTATGTAAAATACAAAAGGGAAACAAACCAAACATTTTAAACCTAAAATAATTCGTCTTTTCTTCTGGTGGTTGGTTTAGGCGCTTGAATTATTCAGCAACAACCCAGCAGCTGTGTGGAAATGATAGCAGAGTTCACAACCCAGAGTGACCTCGAGTGGAAATACTCTGGATTTTGGTCAGTAGACAGCAGGGCTGTGAAACCTCAACTGCTCTTACTGAATAATGAATAAGCAAGTGATAAAAGCTTCATGCACTACAGGTCCCTCATAGGCTGTTGTTGAGGAAAAGATGTTGTTGTTCCTTGTTTTTCACAGCAGAGCTCGCTCTGGGCATCAAACGCCCATGCTGTATAGCTTCATACTCGTACTTGTTCGTCTTGTAATACAGATCATTTAAGGTCTGCTTTTATTATTAAAAAAATAATAGTTGTGTGTCTGTGCTCTGGAACACATGGATGCAATCCACACAGTCAGCTATTTAAATGGTTTGAACTTATTGATAAGAAACAACTTATAACTAACCCATTTCCAGTTAGAGAAACTGTTAGGTGACTTAGGTTTTAGGTAACTGACTCGAGGAGTAAGTCGGGTTTTGCTGCTTTGATTTAAATCTCCGTTCTCAGCGCGTCTTTGTAGCGGTGCAGCACTGAATCTATGGAGTGCCTCTTTCACATGTACAGTATTAAGCTCTCTTAGGGTTTTGCAGTGCAGTGAAATGATGCAGTTGTGTCCACTTGGTGGTGTCATACACCAAGACAACACATCAATACTCAGGGCGCTACACGAGGGCTGACAAACATCGACCAGAAGTTGTGTAACTAAGCAACCATCAGCAAAAGAAGGGTAAGAGAAAAGCAGTCGGAAATACACGAGTAAAACAAGACAAGGCAGTGAACGCATTTCTGACAACACTCCTCTACAAACACACGACCAAGCAGAAGTGTAAACTCTGGGAATGACCCTTCAACCCGGATTAGAATTTCCTGGCAATCATTTCATGGCTCAGACTTAAAAGGGTAAACTCAAACCAGCTTTTCCAAACCTGGGACAGGAGATAAAGGGGAACGGGCAGATCAGCTCTCACCAGTGCTATATGACTGTTGTTCCATGTGTTGTTGTCAACCAGCGTGGTCCTGTTGGCCATGCCTGCTATCTGGTAGCCGTAGTCCCACCACGACATCACTCTGGCGTGCTCGTCCGTGTTCTGCCTCAGCCAATAGTAGGCCTCCCTGAAATCGTCCAGGATGTTGCGAGAGCTGTTGGGGACAGTTGCAGATGTGTTAATACTCCTGTGACGTTGGGCCTAAGCATACGCGTTTCCAGCTGATTACATTTATTTTATAACTTAATTAAATGAGCTTTGCCTGATCCGTAATTGAGAATAATGCTTATTGATCGTATGCAGGGCTTGTTGTGGCCCATTAATCCTGTCTGATACTAGTGCTTTTAGCTTCTTTCCCTTTAAGAACTCTTCTGATTGGCTGCCCCTTGAAAACAGCAGGTACATGCTCACACTCAGAGCCATGGACTCAAGATAAACATGTGGTCCTGCATCATGTCCCTAACATGTAGAAAACAAACTCAGTGGTTATTAGCCTGAGCTTTCAGCTCACAGGGGTTACTGGTATATACACCAGCTATAATTATTTGAAACCTTGGCCATGTTTAATATGAATTCAATTAAATTTTATTGACAACAGTTGCCTCAAGGCACTTTATATTTTAAGGTAAGAACTCTAAAATAATAATGAGCGTCCATCACTGTAACAGCATCTACTCTGACAGGAAATAAGTACACGCTGGATGGGTCCCTCTTTAAAATCTTTGCCTCAGGAACCAGAATGTGCCTGACAGTTTGTTTGACGGCAGTCTGTTGTGCAGCACTCTGCCACAGCGTTTTCTGATATCTGCAGAGAGGAGTGGCAGCATGGAGCCGCTGAGCAAGGAGCTTTGGTGCGGATTAAGACCGCCTCTATTCATTTAAAGCATGAAGTGAACAGTTTCAGCAAACAGAACTTTAAAAAAAACAAAAAAAACACAGCACATCTGGTAGGTAGCATCATGTGGAGCCAAATGTTGTAATCCACTTAAGCCCACAAAATAGAGAGTAACCTCACTGAAACTATGATGACAGCGTGGTCTATGTAGAGAAGCTGCTGTTGGATTTTTAAATGTCACTGCTGTAAGAGGTGCAAACCGTGCTCGTACATTAGAGTGAGGGTAGAAATGTCAGGGGCAGATCTCTAAATGCACAGTTACAGCATGGAGGGGAAAAATATGTAATTTCAGTGGACTGACCCTTTATAGAGGGGCCAACTGTACAAGGATACTCTCAGCTCTGTTGTAAACAGCTCAAACACAGAATAGTTCCTCCAATCACAGAGGTCCTGCTAAACCAGAGTCCTTACCCATCGTGGTTGTACGATGCCAGCACCACACTGGGGCTGGAGTAGGCGTTGCTGGTGACCCAGGTGCAGTGGACGGCAAACATCATGAGCAGCATCAGCATCAGCATGGTGACTATGGACTTGATGTTGGGGCCGAGGCCCTCCTCCGCCTTCTCTTGCTCCGACACGTGTTTGCGTACCTTCCCAGCCTGCCAGGGAGAAGCCGAGGTAAAGGTTACTGAAACTCCATCAGGACATGTCCGCTGTCCAAACAAGCTGCTAATGTACTAGAGGGTTATTTAATAGTCCTCGCAGAGAATTCTCAGGCAGACAATTAACTGTTGTTGCGCTTTTATAGTGTGACATTTAACAGCACCCTTCAGCAGACCTGTGATGCATTATTCCCCACGTATCGATTTGGAGGAAAAGCAGCAGAAGGATGAGGAAAACATTGGACGTGAGTTCTCTTTGTTTCTCCTGAAAGGTTAAAGGGGGAGGAGGAGCGTAACAGCTACAAACTGCAGTGTTGTCACTTCAAACTTTTTATGATAAATGTTTCCCGTAAACTTTTACCCTCTGATCCATCCAGCAAGTGGTGCACACACAGGGACTAGGACAGAACTTGTTTTGGGGTTTTTTTAAAACGGTGATTTATTCTGCTCCTATTTTCATGCCTCGTATCCGACTCAAGCTTTGAACTCTAAAACGAGCAAGGTCACACGACAATTAAAAGAGACTCATGATCATTTCCAGCTCTTTAGTTTGATTCTCTGCATGATACACAATCCAAAATAATCCTTATTTCTACTACACCACTGTTCATCCCACTCTGAAGCATTTAGTTCACGTTTAAAAAATATATTTAATCTTAGCACAATGACTCCAACAGAGGTTAAAAATCAAGCTGTGCATTTGATTAGAAACTTGAACCACTACTTTTAGCCACTTCAGAGTGTAGCGCAGCTCACGGCAGCCTTGGATTTTAGCGGCTCATTTCCACACCCAGCTAGAATGAATACGCGTTAGCATTCATTTTCCTTTTCACTAGTTTGATTTGAACAAATTCCTGAAAAAAAAAAAAATGTATTTCTTTAAAAGCTTTCACTATGTGCAACATCTAGTTAGTAGCCAGATGTGTTGTCTACTATTAAATATAGAGTTTACAGAACCGCTTCCACCCGACAAAACTTACAGCTTCACAGCTTCATCGCCTGTAAGTGTTAAAGTTTCTCTGCATAATTTTTAAGACTTGTTATAAATGACTCCAGATGTTGCAGTGAACTGCAGTCATGATCACATTGACACAGATGCTGCATGGTGGATTATAATATATTTGACTCTGTGGTGCTGGCTGACATGTGACACTACAGTCATGTCCACCCATTGATGGAATGCCATTTCATTCCTGCGTAGTACATTTAAACAAAACAATGACTGCAAAGTCTGTAAAAAATATTTTGTGCAGGGAACACACGATGACCCCTGACCTTGTCATAGAGGTTGCCGGCATTCTTCCTGTCGTCCTCGTCGCTGCTGTCCTCTGCAGGTGGGCTCTGCCTTTTCATGTCATCGCCCAGGTAGTGTTCAAAGACGCTGGAGAAGGCAATGGCTGACAGCATGCACACCACCGGAGTCAGAGTCAGCATCAAGCGCACCATCACGCCGGCAAAATATACGGCACTGATAGCATACAAGGCCACTGTGACGAGAAGCAGAGAGACACAAGGAGGTCAGAGGTGACCGCAACGCAACAATCCAAACTTGATGAGTTTCATTAAGTTTTGCATTCAACTATGTTTAGTCACTTTAATGGGACCAAGTCACTTTACATCTGCAATGCATTTGCTGTTTGATAGCCACTTAAATGGCTGCACTTCTTTTCTGTGTTTATTACAGGGTAAACCTCACTAATAGGTGGAAAGGAGGTCAAAAGAGGGGGGGTGGGAGGATGAACAGCAAGATGAGAAGAAACAGAACAGCAGAAAGACCAGTACAGCACAAAATCAAACACAAAGCCAAATGTGCATGTGTGGCTTTATTCATGGAGTGAAAGATCAAAGCCTATCTGTGGAGTGATTAGGAGGGAACAGGTAGAGAGCAACAAAAAAAACTGCCAAGGGAGAGAGGAGCAGCGAAACAAGTAAACAACAAAGTGGTGCAAGGAAGAAAGTGCAATAACCAGCCGGAGGAGAAAGACGGACTTCAAACTGGTAGGTAGGTCTCTAACCCGATGTTTTATGTTTCCATATCAGCAACAGAGATTTCATTCTTCTCAACCAGGAACAAAAACTATGATATAAGCAAGCAAGAGGCTGGTGTTGTGAGTTTCAGTGCTAAAACAGTTAAATTAGCACCTCTGAGAGAGTCCGTCACAAATAATGCACTTTGTACGGTCAATGAAAAAATTATTTGAACCTCAGCTGATTTTGTCTATAATTTCAATGGTCGGTTTATTTGAGCAGTGAGAGACAGAACAAAAATTTAAAAAAAAAAACCCAGAAAAATGCATTTCAAAAAATGTATAAATTTGCATTTTCAGGAATGAAATAAGTATTTGATCCCCATCAATCAGCAAGATTTCTGGCTCCCAGGTATATATTTTATCCAGGTAACGAGCTGACATTGGGAGCCTTCTCAAGAAGCAATCAATCCATCAGATTCCAAACTCTGCACCATAGCCAGGACCAAAGAGCTTTCAAAGGATGTCAGGGACAAGACTGTGGACCTACACAAGGCTGGAATGGGCTACAAGACCATCGCCAAGCAGCTGGGGGACAAGGTGACGACCGTTGGTGCGATTATTCGCAAATGGAAGAACCATAAAATAACTGCCAATCTCCCCTGGTCCAGAGCTCCACGCAAGATCTCACCTTATCGATAATGAGAACTGTGTGGAACCAACCCAGAACTACTCGGGAGGAACTTGTCAATGGTCTCAAGGCAGCTAAGACCACAGTCACCATGAAAACAGTTGTAACACAGTAAACCACGAAGGACTGAAATCCTGCAGTCCCTCTGCTCAAGAAAGCACATGTACGTTTGAAGCTTGCCACTGAACACCTCAATGGTTCAGAGGAGGACTGGGTGAAGTGTTGTGGTCAGATGAGACCAAATCGAGCTATTTGGCATCAACTCAACTCGCCGTGTTTGGAGGAAGAAAAATACTGCCCATGACTCCAAGGACAGCATCCCCACCAACAATAGATCCACCAACCATTCGATTGGTAGATGACCTGCACTACCACCTGAGTCACAGCTGCCCCCTCAGTCAGGCAGATTTTTGCTTTAGTGGATTGAATTGTCTGTGCTTCTCATGCAATGTTCCTTCTCTTCCTAATGAACTTCACTGTCATTCCCTTACCTGCCAAACAAACCAATCAGCATTGGACTCATAGATATCCTCCTGGGAAGCAGACTATTCATTTATGTCCTCTGTAATAGTCTGTGATGTACTAAATAGAGGACAACTTCATTGATATCTGGTGTGTTTGGGTGGCCTCTGTTATCTCCAGAGAGGCAGGAAATCACAAAAAGAGTTCAATGGGAAGATTCTTTTTTCATCTGTTCTCAGGAGGATACGATTGCTGTTAAGGCAAGTGCTGAATTCCCAGCGTCTTTGTGCAGTCACAGAGCTGTGTGAGCAGATGCCAACACAAGACCACAGTCTGCATGAACTCAAGACCTTTTGTACAAACGAGTTACCGCTGGTCAATGGCACTGATTCTCTCCTAGTGTGACAGCTAACCTTGAAATACTGCAGAATCATATCTATCTATACACACACACACACACACACACACACAGGGTGGGCCATTTATATGGATACACCGTAATAACATGGGAATGGTTGGTGATATTACAGTCCTGTTTGTGCCACATTAGTATATGTGACCCGGTTACTGCGTTCACCAGATATCAACACAATTTCGATCCGCTCCTCACGTGTTAACCTCTTCGACATGTTGGTGGCTGTGAACAAAGAGAAACTTGTAAATAACTCATGAAAGAATAAAGGTACGTTGAAACCAAGCACACCATTGTTTTTCTTGTGACATTACCAATAAGTCTGATGTGTCACATGGTCCTCTTCCTATTGAAAAAACAAAAGTTGTATCCAAGATGGCCGACTTCTAAATGCCCACCATGGTCACCACCCATCTTGAGGAGTTTGCCCCCTCACATATACTAATGTGCCACAAACAGGACTTTAATATCACCAACCATTCCCATGTTATTACGGTGTATCCATATAAATGGCCCACCCTGTATATCTATCTCTCTATACATCTATAGATAGATACATATAGATATATATATGTATCTATCTCTGCATAAATACTTCAGGTTCCTGGATGGATTGTCAGACTTTGGGACCCCGCTGGATTCTGAAAGGTGTTTGTTGACACGATGAACAAACAAGAAGAATAAATGAATCCAAAGAGATAAATTAGTTCTCTGCCAAGTCGAGAGCTCAGGCAGAGGGCTAATTAATGTGTTCAGTGTCTTTTGTTTTTCTGTCTGCAAGATTACACAAAAACTAACAAGGCTGGATCTCCTTGATGGAGGGGTGGAACGTGGGCAAAACAAGAAGCCATTAAATCCTTGGTGCAAATGCAGTTTACACATTAAAACTGCAAGAAAGGAGAATGGCCTTGGCAGAGGGTTGTGCTTTCACAGTGTCCCTTCTAGCTTCATTAAAAGGATTTCCTACATCTGCACCATTTTACACACTACTTTTGTGCAAATGTTCTTACCTCGACCACAAACTATGCTCTGTATTCATGCTGATACAGGAGACACGATCAGTTTCCAGTGTTAACTGTTTAATCATTAATGTATCCAGTGCTCACGGTTGTGTAGACTGTACTTTGAAATGAGAAAGTTCTAATTAAATAACCACAGCACACAGATTCATTAGAACCAGGCATCCAAATTAGCAGAAGTGACCGAGGTGCTAAACTCCAAAATAATGTCAGGAGAAGATAATGATGCAGAATGAGAAAGCGAAAAGGAGACAAGGGAGAAGGGATGCAGTCTAAAGAAATGAACATGAAGAGGGCAACAACACACACACACACACACACACACACTAGGAAGTAGTCTATTAATAAAAAAAAAATTAAAAAAAAAAAAGGAATTAATCTTAGCCGCTCTTCTCTTCCAGATGTTCTCGGGCATGTGTGGACAGCTTTGAGTGCTGCTGCTATTTGGCGATCACTGAGTGGAAGCACTGTTCAGTCCCTTTGTACTTGTGGCTCTGTTAATGCACTGGATCCTCTTCCAGGCTGTCAAACCTGTGAATGTTTTCATTTTGAGGAAGCAGATGAGGAGTCAGGGAGGTGAATACAGCTCAGGTCATTTCAGCCATCAGATCGAACTCGAACAGATGTTCTCACCCCCGCGCGAACAAATTCAGGTTACAGAATCCGTTAAATGCCAAAGAAAACAAGAATTCTCCTGGCTCCATTACTGACCTCATGTGCCGCCTTATGGGCTTGGACACCAAACTGACTGGAAACTGCCACAGCTGCAGAGCAAGCTCTCATCACCAGCAGATGCCTAACACATGAGGTGGTCAGTCTGAAGCAGGAGTTAAAGTTTCCTCTTTGAGCTTTAAATGCTGCCGATGAAACTGCAAAGTGCAGAGGTTCAGCTGGGAAGGGAACCAGTTAGAAATCTAAAAATAGCAGATTCACTGAACAAAGAGGCCCTGAACAGGACATCGCCACTTTTAAACCAGGTATCATTTTGCTTTTTCAACTCACTGCACTCATTCACATGACCAGTACCTATGAAATGATGATACTGTGCTAGTTATAAACACATCAGCACGATTTCATGCTGATAAATAATGCTAAAAACAAAACAAAACATGAAACTCCTAAATACAGACTGACAGCGGCTGGAGTGCAGAGAACATGGTTACTGTGTTTTCATCACCTGACAGAGGAAGATCAGGCTGTTCTGTTACTCTGAAAGCTAAGAATGTCTGATATACACAGGCCAAAAAAAAAAACAGGATTACTTACGATTCCCTTGTTGCTGTAACTGCAAACTGATTTTGTTTCTCCAATGTTTGAGTAAATCCAAAAACAGTTTACAATCCAATCAATCTCACCTCAGGGTCTGCTTACTCAAAGCCCAACTCTGAGCAAATGCTGGCACTAAAAGCAGTTTTCTAGTCATAGGGACTACTCAAAGCGCCACACACTACAAGCTATATTCACCCTTTAACCCACATTCATACAACCCATTATTTTACACCCTTAGGCGCTTCATCCATGTTGCATCCACACCTGGACAGTGGGAGAAAGACTGAGTTCTTGGAGAAAATGTAGACATGCACGAGACCTAGAACAACATGAGAGCAAATCAAAAGGCTCTGTGCCAGAATTGTGGTAGAATTAGATCTGATAATAGATTATGTCTCACTGATGTTTTGTACTATACAACTCCACATGTGCAGACAGAGACCAGAGACTTCACTTACATTCTAGCTTAGCAACATGGCACAAAAAGAAGCTTTGTAGCAAAGTTTTTTTTACATTTATTTACTTATTGTTTGCGCCAGGCTTTTCCACCCTGGCTCTCTGGAATGGGTCACTATATGAGCCACAGCAGTCATCATTCTGAGTTGTTACGACTCAATAAGCTCTGACTGATCCATCGGATGTCATCAGACTTGGGAACAAAGCAGACGTCTCCCATCCCCTCCACAGCAGGGCAGGCTGATAACCGAAGGGTCTCAAAACTAAGTAAGCTGTGAGCTAGTACTACTGAAAGAAAAAGATTAATAAGAAGGCAGAATGTGTATTTTTATAGATCCAGCAAGGATCTGCATAATAAATGATTTAATTAACATAATACCTGTGCATGGTGGTGCCTTTCTTTCTAATAACGAAGGCATTTCATTAGAAACTGATGGGGAACAACATACAAAATGCAGAAGGCAGAACAACTGGGGGAAGAATGATCTCAACTCCAGCTGAGAGCAGAGGGTGTGACTGAAAGCTCCATCAAGCCCGGTGCAGTTTAATCTGTGCTTTTATTGCTCAGCTAGCAGCTTGATGCTCACCAGTGTAATGCACTCTATATTACCAAAGTGAGAGTTCCTGCATTAGAGTGACAGGTTTTATTGAGCTTTTAATTGTAAAATAACAATGAGTAAACCTGGGACAGATTGGGGTGATATTCATTTATCCAGAGCCCAAATTCCACCTGACTGACAGTTACATGAAAGCCTTCAGAGTGCAACGGTGAAAGCTTTCTTCTTTGTCAACAACATCTCAGGAAGGGGCACTCGAGCATTTGACTGGATCTCAACAGAGGTGGGAAGCAATGAAGTACAAAGACTTCATGACTGTACTTAAGTACATTTTTCAGGTATCTGTACTTTACGTTAGTATTTACTTTTCTTTTTACTTTCTACTCCTTACATTTTATGTGAGTTGCTAACTAAAGTTCCAGCTGCTGTATTTCACAGCACAGCTAACTTCTGTATAACAATTTCTTTTATTTATGTATTAATCACATTATTGTATTGTGTGATGCCTTGGTGCCACTGAATTTTAGCACTTCTCACACTCATGCAGGTAGACAGATGGTGGGGGTCTGGTAAGGAAGTTGGGGGAAGCAGACAACTCCACTGGAAGAATCTTTTGTCTCTTCCACATCTTTGGGAGGTAGCAAGGGAGTGTGAACCTTAAGGTGTGAACAGCTGTGTACTGCCTTTTGTTCCTGGAGAAGGTATTTAACTGAGAGCCATGCTGGGCTCAGGGGAGACTCTGCTGACCGTCTGCCCCACGATCATGCAGGCTCTTCACCAAGCTTGGTTTTCTGTTCTTTGTTTGTGATTAAAGATTGTTAGCTACCGCTCACCGCTTCTCTGCAGGATTTATTATAATGGAAAACTTCCACAACACTTCAGACCAACTGTGTTATTTAATAGTTGCATAACAATCCTCTGCAGGTTAGTGAAGGATAACCAGGTTAGTTTGCGGTACTGTGATGGATTTAAAATAAAGAACAGTGTGTGGCTGGTGCACAGTGACTGTGGTTATGGTCAGAGTTAGGTTACATTAAGTGTAGCAGAGATTCATATGGATTTTTAGCTGATGATGCTTAGATGAATTCACTGAATTCCACCTTTATACCATCTAGAAAACAGAGAGCATAAACAGCGTACTGTCAGTGTAGAGCAGGGGTAGGCAACTCCAGGACTTAGGTGCCGGTGTCCTGCAGGTTTTAGACAAAGAGGATGTGTAGATACGTAGAGGATGGACTTCAGCCAGGAAAAGTCATGAAACATCTGCTGACATCTGGTTGAATTGAGTTGTGTACTTCCACAAAGAGCAGCAGGTCAGCTGATCACAGCCTGTACACTAAGAAAATCTACTGAAGCTCTCAATAGTAATTATTGAGAGTGTGATTCTTTTCCCCACACTGAGCCAATACAACTGATTTTAGGATTCCACCTCTGCTGAATCAACTTTAACTCCTGACTGTACTCAAGTTCCCGTTTAGAGGCCTGTACTTTTTTACTTTTACTTGAGTACAAAAGTTGAATAAGTACTTCAACTTTTACTGGAGTACTTTTAACAGTAGTATTCGTACTTTTATTCAAGTACAGAATGTCTGCACTTTTGCCAGCTCTGGATCTCAGTGTGTGAATAGTAAAGAACAGTGTTTGCTCCTCACTGAGAACTTTGCTGCTGAAGCCACAGAAGTAAAAAAACACATTCACTGGACTTTGTGAGCCTGCAGATATCGACTGAGTAAATAGCAGGAGGCAAACTGTGGTGCACTCGGGTCAGGAATATTGTGCAACTGTGTTGTTAGGGTGAGCGCTCATCCTCAAGTCAAAAGACGGCTCCTATTTAAAGGTGATGGACATTAAATGAGCCTATTAAAAGGGACAACGTTTACTTGAGCTACATAAATGATATTAATATATTAAGTACTTTGTCATGAGTCATCTTCTCTAAATGACTTTGATGAAATGCCTCCACATTTGAAATACTTAAATCAGCCTTGTTAAGAGTTGCATCACTCTGCTAGCATGTATTTGTCAGATTAGCATTTCTTATTGTTTGCAGTGTCAGAAAGACTCAAAGAGAAACAGATTAAAAAGCTTCCAGAAGGGATTTGATGGTTATTTTACCAACCAGCCATCAAAACTCATCTGTTACAGCACTGCACACATTGATGGCTCTCCAGTGCATAATGGAACCTTATTATAGTTATTCTTTATCGCTTTGGCACAGTCCTTGTAATGTTTCTGAAGTTCATCTTCAACAAAACAGCTCACGCATGAAGACAAAATTAGAGATAATCTGAAAAAAGATGGGACTCACCTCAAACTTTTCATTTATGCGTAATGTGTAAAGTGTGTGTGTGCTGATGAAAGAATGCGTCTCTGAGGATAACTGACTGCTGCTCTGCATACTACATCACAATCACACTTTTACATTCTCTGCAGAGAAAAGGGTGCATTTACCTTTACGTGTATTGTGAGGGGAAAATATTTTTCCTCCAGTGGTCACACAACACCGTAAACAGCAGGTACAGTAACCGGAAAGTGAACGCATACACAGCACTGTACAAATTCTGTAGCTCAACACCATCAAAAACCCATGTGCAGCAATATGCAACAGTACATCACCGTAAGACAACAGAACTTGGAGGACATCCTGTAGCTTCCTTTGGAGCTTACCGGTCATGCTTTTACTCAGTTTACCGAGCACATCCACCTTCTGTATACTCTGCTGTCTTCTTCCTGCACCTCTCCGCATATCCTTTTAACAATCCTAACAATAACTGCACAGCTTACAATTACACAGCTGGTGGCCAGGCTAGCTAGCTAGGTAGCGGGAGGAGCTCTGAACAGACTCAAGAACAGTAACGACGGACAGAGGATGAAAAATAAAGAGCAGAGATCCACCAATATTTCTTGTCTGGTTGGTGCTTCAATGCTGGACTTTTACACCAGCTCAGACAGCTCCTACCCTCACCATTACCAGGTGAGATCAAGATTAGCTGTTACTCAGGGCTAACAGGTGGTTTTAGCATCAACACAATCACCTGTGCCACCAAGTTTGCAAGAATAAGTGAAAAAGGAGTCTGTTCTAAGTGCTTCTGTGGAAAGATTAATGCTAATGAGCCACATGTCTCCTTTAAAAGTGGCAACAAAAATAGAGGATCGACTTCAAATAAATTACGCTGTATAATCCTGACAGAAGATAGAGTCATTTTAAACCAACACACAGAAGCATTTCACTAAGAGCAAGCGATGAGGAGTGCTCCACGTTTTAGGGGAAAAAAATTATTTATTCTGTTCTTACCAAAGACACGTTCATCGTTGATGTTCTTTATGCAGAACCAGAGGCCTGCTGGGAAGGTGCAGACGAGGATGTGAAGATCAAAGAAGAAGGACACCCAGGTGGTGGGTTGGTGCTCTGATACCGAAGCGATGATTGGAATGTGGATCTTAGCATAGCTGTGAAGAGCGCAGGAAATAAAACAGTTAATAAAAGGAAGTGAAAAAAGGGGGTCTCTATAAACTCTATATGAACTGTTGTCAATCAGAACAGTTAACATCCACCCGACTCACACCAATAAAGCAACGGTGTTGATGGTGAACATGTGAGAGCTCATGCAGACAGCAGAGAATCAGGTTTGGCTGATGTCAGTTATCTTGGGTCCGAGCGTGACCCAATTAGTTTTACTGCACTGCAGCAGAAAACTTAACACCCTTCAAAAAAAATAAAAAATAAAAAAAACTGGAAAAAAAATTACTGAGGCATGTACGTACACACGCACATATACACACACCCATGTGCACATTCACTCAGTGAGAGTTTTGCAGTTTACAGCTGATGCTGCAGTCTGGCAGTTCTCTGTAAGCCCTGATCTGGGAGCAGAGAAGGGGAGCATTATCTGGTTGGGATTTTATGATGGGGCAGGATGACGTGCTGACTTGATTCGCCAATGGCAAAAAAATAAATAAATAAATAAATTCTGGGAGCTAGAATGAGGGGGGAGGCAAGGCTACGGCATTTGCTTTGCTGTAATGCATTTAATTTGGCTTAAAGGTGAGGACGCTACTTGAAAAATGCAGTGATTTCTACAACTGAGTGACAACTTTTGTCTCTCTGCATGAGAGGAAAAAAAACACAAAAACACACATGCTGTGAGATGGAGTAAAGCTGAATAAATGAGATTTTCATGGTAAATCAGTGTGGAATAAATCTGCTGTGAAACTGACTGACTGTACCTGCATGAGTAACTGTGCTACTACAGAGTTTTGGCTTACCCGGTATCCCAGAGGGAGTAGAAACGCCCACTCCATGGAGCAATGTAACCTGAGAAAGGAACACACAACATCCATATGAACTTGAACCCTGCTCACAATGTATTCACATTCACATCCACACATGGCTGTGGACGGTCAGTGATCTGTGTATTCTGTCACACACCGGTGGAACAATTAATTGGTCCGCTACGCTCCTCCTGCATGTATCGATCATGAAATTACTCTCTGATGTGGGCGGTGCGATGATAAATGAGAGCAGGGAAACTAATCACCGCCGTTAGAGAGCCAGCAGGTGGTCCTTTTCTATGCGGGTAATAGATCAGTGCTTCTATTGTCTTACTGATTCCAGTCAGAGAGCGCTATTGTTTTACACGAAGCATCTCAATGACCTTAGATGAGGGCTATAATTACCTGGCCTGCACTCAGTATCCAAAGAAGACCTAATGGCACTAAAGGTTCAGGTGATTTCGGGTACAAAGTAATAAAGCACATTTGTCAAAGACTTGCAAAACTCACAGGTCAAATCAATCCTTATGTATTGTACATTCATCCCATTTTTCATCCCATGCAAGAAGAAGGTTTGAACAGCAAGTTGGTGGGTCTCTGCACATCCATCAAACTTACAGTATGTGTAACATAATAGGACGTGCGTAAGCCCACTATAAAGAAGCTGCACAGTGTCTTATTACATAAGACCCCAGAATAAATACTTATAATTTACGATTCAATTATAAATTATATTTCTGTGACATTTTAATAAGGAAAGCTGCTGCTCCCTCTGTAGTGGGGGTCAGAGGGCAGCGCCGCATGTGTGATTTGACAGATTTTTAAACCAGATGCCGCTCCTGAAACTTTCACTTGTTAGGCGAACGTGTAAACCACTACACTCCAGAGTCATGTCCACATCTTTTAAATATTTCATCTAAGGATCCTACGATCTTTTCTGGGATCACAATTCATGCAAAAGTAAAGTATCATCTGTTTTCTTAAAAAAAAGTTCAGACTTTTTTGTTAAGCAGACAAACATGATGCTGGCTTTGGCAGATGTTACATTTGAAGAACATGTATTTGTCTTGTTTAGGCTCCCGAAAGATTTAAGATCTGTACTGTTCAAACTCTAAGGTCAAAGTCCTTTGAAAAACTGAGGCATACATTTAAATTTAAATTTAAAGTTATACACAGATGTTCACTCACTAGACTGATAGAGAAATAACATCCAAAGTTTATAAAGCTAAATGTGTGGAACTAAGATTTGGAAAACGACATCTCTGCAGAGGATTGGAAACCATCTGATGTGGTGAAGCCATGTGAAGCAACTAAAAGTACCTTCAGGGGAACTGCATAAAGCCAAGTCAATCACACTACAATGCAGTTTTTGGTCCATTACATCTTTCTTAGTGAATCCATCCTATCGGTCAGGTTCTCCTTTCAACAAGATTACAATGCTCTGAGAGGACTGATTTCAACTGTGTGATCATTTGAGGTTGTTTTTAATGGTTCTTCTGAACTGACAAGCGTTCCTACTTTTTTGTCCATCCCATTCACACCAACTGAGATCCATGAAGTAAGAGAGCCACTTCCCCGTGTAATGCCACGCGCTTCAACAGCACTCTGCGGCACAGAGGAGAGTGACAGCCTAATGATATAGTGAGAGATTTCTTAGCCCTGATGTGTCAGAACAGAGTGATTTAGAAAAGCTCACCTGTGCAGCGCAGTGCATTTCAGCTGAATGACCTGCCTATTCGCTTTCATTCTAGTGCTGATTACAGTTCATCCGTAGAAAGCAGAACTATTATCTCTGACAGAGTAAAGGCTCCATCATGGAAATTGCCATCACAATCACGTTTGCTCAGTCGTTCTTGTGTCGTTCCTCTCACAGCATCATTTTTCCCCTAATAGCGATGGACTGTGTAACAGGACATTACTTCCTTATACCGCTCATGAAAAATCCCAGACTAACGCCATGCTGTTCTGACTTATCATTACCCTTTGGAGATATGTTAAATGCTGCACACACGTGGAACTGAGTGACTAGCCAACTCAAGAATAGCTTCTGTCAAGTCTTAATAACCATGTCTTACCATGAAAACAGAAATATTATGTAATTATAGGATTGTATGTGTAAAAATCCATCCCTTTGTATACAGTCTGCAGTCATAAGGAATACACAACAAGACTGTATTAGGCTGTCACTATGTATTTAAGCGCCTTGAGGCGACTGTTGTTGTGATTTGGCGCTATATAAATAAAATTGAATTGAAAAACTGAATTATGGGAAAATGTGCCAAAGACTGCAGCTGCATGACACATTCTGCCCCTACTCCCAGCACGAACTGCAAAATGTTGTAAAACTGCACAGCATATAAGCATGAGCTTGGGAAAAGCTAGTTAAATCACTTTTGAGCAAAAACCCCAAAGCTTTAAAAGAATTTTACACTGATGAGTCTCTATGTCCAGTTTGTGTCCCAGTGCCCACTGAGACCACCGTCACAGCTCTCTCCAGGCAAAGAGCAAAAATCTGCACATCCAAGTAAAAACCTGCAAGTGCAAGACCAAAAAGAACCAGAAGATTTGGAAATAAAGTGAAACTATTAGTGTTTTGATACTTTACTAAGCAGGAGCCAAATATCGTGCAGATTTTCCGAGATTTTTTGGCCTCTGCATGATCATTTACACAGGAACGTGTATATCCTGACAGCAGAAGGTCCATGTTCACAGACTGCATTGACACCTGTGAGGACAAACGGTTGAATGGACCATCAGGAATGGGCACCGTTTGGAATTAGACTGTTGTAAAAGTGAACACGTGTCATTAAAGTGGATAGGGCTCTGCCTTCAGACACACATGGTGTTAGTGGAACCTCCATGATCAGTGACACCAGGGCAGCGTTCCCATAGGAAGATACAGTATTTAGACCAGGGTCGTCAATGTTATCAAATCTTTCTGGAGTGACTGCATTTCCAAATTGTTAACATAACATAGGATGTTCTCAGCACTAAAAAAAACAAACTTAGATTAAACTTTACTGCATGTCATTTCTCTGCTTCTCGCCACATATTTATCTATCTTTACTACACATTGTCAAATAAACAACCAGCCTTCTAATAGATAACCAACCTGTGTATGTCAGATAGATGACAGAGAGAAAAACAACTCCAGCAGCCAGAGAGACTCCCAAGAAGAAGAGAGTCTGGAACTCCTGCCTGGTCAGTCTGTCCTTTAGGTACTGCAGGAAGGCGTAGACCTGTAGCAGCACAAACACACCTGCAGAGACAGTGCAAACAAGACTGGGTTTAAGATCTGAAATAAACACAACCAGAAAATATATGCAGAACTGTTTAAAGTCACCAGAAGAGAAGCAAACCGAGAAGTTGTATCTGACAAAGTAAAAATGAAGCTGCAGATAATTACATCTTTTTTTAGAGCACGCAAAGCAAATGCTTCCATGGAAATGAGCAAACATCATAGGCAAGACGTGCATTCAATCTACACTTCAGCCTTCACAGTAGAAATCTAGCTTTTAGCATACTGTGCAGTGTTTGACAAAGCATGAGAGTAGTGCAGATTTTTTTTGCAAGTATAAAAATGATTCTGCTGAATGTTAGAAAACCTGACTTGCTCCATAGCTTTGCAGTAAACAACTTCCAACAATACTTTCCACCCTTACCCCAGGTGACTGGTTACTGACCTGCTGCAGCCATGTGTTCACTGGTCCTGATTGGCTGAAAGCCCACAAATGGGATCTGCATGGACAGGATGAGGCCGATGATGTAGAAAGTGCTGTAGGCTGCAGGAAGACAACAACCAGTTAAGACCAGATGAGCACAGTCAACTGTGTTACATGTGTTTACTTTCACTCATCAGTCTGAATCTAATCCAGTCAGCACACTGGCCAACTGATGAATAGATTCTATTAACAAGCGCAGCGTGTACATGCAAGTCTATCCGGTTCCTCTGAGCCCCACATTTGCTGACAGAATCCTTCACTGTACTGATCATACAATAATTTTAGTTTATTTTAACTCAGTTCCACAAATTCCATGCAGCTGCACAAAACACTCATTACAGCACTGCAAACCACCACAGCTGAAAACAAACCGCTATTAATCAAACCGCATCCCCTTTTTTATTTTTCCTCTGAAACTAAACTTGGTATTTGCGACGTCTTTTTATGTGTCATTAAGAATCAGTGCGCTCCGGGCAACTTCCAGTGTAAGAAGTGGGTAAGCAGAGGCTTTCATTTGAGCCGTTCACAATGACAGAATGACCTTTCACTGCAGAAACAACACTGTACAGATCTCACAGATGTAAGTACTTCATCACATGAGGCAGCACACAATTTACATCATACAGAAAACCTGAACTGGACAGAAGGACCTACAACTGGCACATTAATCTTAATTAAAAAAAACGTGTTCCTGTTTAACATGCACAAATGCATCTGTGGCAGCTACTGTGTTTCTAATTACCAGAGACTTGGGGAATGTGTTGGTAATGTGAATAAATGAAACAGAATGTCTGCGATTCAAAGAAAGATGGAGCCTGAGAAGAAATGGCGTTTGTGATTTTAGAAGAGCTGCAAACAAACCCAGAAAAGTCCTTGACGCTGAACACAAGAAAAAGAAAGAAACAAAGAAGGCCTTTTGAGCCTAAATTATGAATGACAGTGTAAGAGCGACTTAAGAGTTCAAATGATTTACACACTTGGGAGTCAGCGGCACAACCAGACAACAGGCTGTAAAATATGTCGACTAAACCTGAAAACCATTTCAAATGAGCGCTCAGGGATCAGACACACTTAAACAGAGCTTCAGGAATAAAAGCCTCCAAACAAGTCCTGCTAGTTAATAAAAAAAATAAAAAATTGCACTACACAGCTAATGAAACAACAGGCTAACACGCAAGCTGAGAATGTGCACTTGCTAGAGCCATCTGACTCATGTTTCTATACTTGTTTCTATATTCTATTTGTACAGCTCCAGATCACAACATCAGTTATTTGGAGGAGCTTAATATTTTAAGGCAGGGGTGTCAAACATAAGGCCCGTGGGCCAGAATCGACTGGTCAAATACTGGCCCACTGAACAGCTTTGACAAATGTTTAGTAGGACAGACCTCCCAACGACCATCCACACCATCTTATATTATGATATCTCAGGAAATAAATGTGCAGTTGAACTTCTTTACACTGGCAGAAAGGAGAGTTTCCCTGGTCGGGCCCATTTAAGATCAAGGTGTGCCCACAATGTAAAAATCCTCACTAACACTGGAGAACAACAAGACGATGGGGGTTTGCCTCGTTCTCCTCCAAGCTCGTTTGGTGGCCTGCCATCACAGACTACTGCCTCATGTCACGATATTGTAGGCTCTGCAGCTGCACATAATCACCTACAGCCTACTGTGTGGGTGTCTTGCTTTCTCTACTGCAGCTTAGGTACACCCCTCGACTGCATTTAATAATTAGGCCAGGGAACACTTGGGGACAGGAGCGCTTCAGAGTGGCTTTGTGGCTGTTAATGCTGCTCTATGGAGCAAAATCTTCATGTTCCTGCTCCAGACACTGTTTGATATTTTTAGAGCCAAATAACCTCAAGTTTGACCTAATCTGCAAAGAAGAGGACAGATCATCCAGGCCTTTATATCTTTGAGGCATACATATTTTAAACCATGTTTACCGTGGCTACACTTGCAGTGAATCCATAAAGGAGATTTCTTGTACCAAACTGACTGAATGGACAGGAAACAAGAATCAATGATGAAAACAGTGATGTCCTGCACAATGTTAGTTTAAGCAGTCGATGTATTTAAATAGAACATTAAGTGAATTGTTGCTGTATGCCAGGAGAAAACATAATGTGGTTGTCACTCTGTAACAATAGTAAGGATTCCAATTTCCACTTGAGCCTCAAAAAAGCACATCTAAGGGATGTGCGGGGTGGGGGTGTGTGGAGGGAGGTGGTTGGGTTCTACACCAATTTGTTCATGAGAAAGGAATCAAACATCAGCCCCCCACTGCTGTCTTCACAAGCTGACATGATTATTATTGCTATTGCACCGAGAGATGTCTCACTCCGACATACATACACTCAGTTTTCTTTTTAATATTCAAGCTGCCTTGACCCAACTGAAGGGAACAAAGAGGAACAGGAAGTTCAAATGTTCAACTATCCAATCAGATATGTACATTTCCTCTCCTCCTCTGGCAGTGCTCTAGAGATCCCCCACGTGTGGGCCCACAAAGCAGACTTTATATTTCCATGTAAAAGCAGTGCAGCTTGTTTGGTCGCTGACTCGATCAATCTCCCACCGTGACTGTCTTTTGATGACGGTAACATTATCATGGACGAGGAAAATGGAAACAAAGACTGCTGATGCCGGCCTGATCTGATTCACCAACTGCTGTGGTAAATTAATGTAAGGAAACACCTTGCTCTAGCCGCGCTGATGCACTGAGCTGAAACATTGATGCGCGTACAGTCTACTGTGATCAAACAGAATTAGACTTGAAAGAAATCCTTTGTAAAAATGATATTGTGACATAAATTAGATTCAACACGACGGTGTGTTTTTCAAAGCTGTAGCTGCTGGGAGTGTATTGCATCACACTGAGAAGGGCTTTTATGATTCTGATGCTGATTAAAAGCGAACAGATTAAGTTTAGCAGAGACAGACTTGGAGCAGGGCTCCGTGTTTGATAATAGCTGTACCTAATGACCTTATAAGTCACATAAAGTGGAAATACAGAACTACACTAATATGTATATAAAGCACATGCTTTCTGTTCTGATAGGTGGAGCTGCTTTCACTGATAAACTGTTGGGAACCTTACATAAGAAAATATTCAGGCACACATCCATCTCAAAGACATTACTATCACACCACTGTGTATTACTGTAGAGTCTTTACCTTACAGCAGCTTAAGGTGGCTGTTTTGGTGCTTGGTGCAATATAGAG
The DNA here is from genome assembly GCF_041146795.1 of Maylandia zebra. Lineage (NCBI taxonomy): Eukaryota > Metazoa > Chordata > Actinopteri > Cichliformes > Cichlidae > Maylandia > Maylandia zebra. The sequence continues at coordinate 6,355,452 of NC_135177.1, read as the reverse complement.
TGTGCTTCCCAGGTATATTAATGGCTGTCACTTTTTATTCTATATTTGCCTGAGTCTTGACTCGTTTATTAGTGAACTACTTAAAGTGTTATTTTGCTCTTATTTTGGAAATTTAGTGGCTGTGTACCAGCGAGCCCCAGCCTTCACGTTGCTGTTGTGTCAGTTCTTCATATCATTTAACCACTTCTCCAGAAAGTCTGTTGTTTTGAAGTTGGGCAAAACTTTCCATAGCCGGGGGAACTGGGGCCGATATGTGTGATATGATCACAATCATATCAGCCGGGCGCTGTGTACCTGGAGTCGAGTTTTTATGACCCATGCATGAACCCATACATTTTTAGACATAAGTTGTAACGGCCGCCATTTTCTTTGTGAGTCTTTATTGCATGGCGTGGCGCGATGTAATGTTTGCGTGTAAGGTTTAGTTTGAGTACCTGACGGCTCTTTTTTGCTTCTCATCCGCAAACTCTCTCCTTACTCTTTCACGTGACTCTTGCGTTGGTGGTAGAAGAGGTTTGTCATGTTTGAGTCTGTGGTGGCGGCCGGTTTGCGGCATAATTTGCATAGTTTTCTGGTCCGTGTCAGACTTCTCATAACCAAACCATGTCCATGCTACAGAGGTAGCCTCTTGCTCCTTCTGTTTGGAGCTACCTGATTCTGCCTCATCTTCAGTGGCCATGCTAGTATTCTCTGTGCCTGCATCCACACGGTGACCATCCAAACAATAAAAAAATATTACCATAAACAGTGTATTTTGCGTCACCATGAAACAAACGATAGCGTATAATGTGAAACGACGGATGTTTTAATTTCGTCATCCGATATATTTCGTCATATTGCACAGCCCTAGGTGGAACTGTATTTCTCCAGCTGGAAGGACGCTATAACCAGACCCTGCATCACATGGAGAAGTGGTCTATCCTACCAAATTCAAGCCCATGCACTCTCTACAGAGGCAGCTGCTTATGTCACAGAGTATATACTCTATTATTTAATTAGATTTTTGACTTTGCGTAAACAAGTTTCTTATTGGTAAAAGTGTATGCCACCACTGTGGCATCTACTTAAATCTCTCTGCATTATTTAACATCAAGCAAAAATAAAGAAATAAAAGATCAATATATGTGATCTATTTCTGACACTTTACCCTTCTCTGATAAAGACGCACACAGTGCGTGCTCTCTAGATGCTGAGCAATATGCCGACTCAAGACGAGCACTGAGTGAGAAGCTGAGTCCGATAGAGAAAAAGAGGAATCTGAGTGGGTTTCTATTCAGCTACAGAGGACGCACTGCTCATAACGAAATTTCAGCTGGATTTCATTACGGCTTTTCTGCTTTGGAAGACAGGAAAGATGAAGCGAGCGGGGTTTGGGGTGTGACAGCGGGCCACAGACTGGACTGCAAATCACTGTACAAGGTATGCATCACAGAACACAGCGAGCTATTACAGCTTTGAACTAACTCAATTACTGTGTTGCTGCAAGCAGAATGTACGGTGCTGGTCTTCAGAGAGAGACAGACGCAGGAGGTGAGGGGAGGAGGATGAAGGAGGTGAGAGACCAAGGGAGGAAAGCGCCATGTTAAATTATTCATTCTGCCAATAATCCTATTGGAGGATGCAAAACCCAACAGTCGCCCCGTCTCATCTCTACTTTTAGCCTTCTCTTTCTATACTTGTCCTGAGTTCAGCCACTAGTCAGTATGGCTTCTCTGATTCCACACTTCACAGCTTTCCCACCAAGTTCCCCTCACCAGTTTGTCTGTGCATATCCACATGTCACTTCCAAACGATCATGAGCTCAGCTACCGAGTTCAATCTGAAACAACAGCACGGTGATGTGGCATCAGAGTCAGAGCACGGCGAGCTCAGGAGTGTGTGACGACGCAAGCTCTTTGAAAGGAAGACCACTTTAATCTTTCCTCTGCCTGCCTGCATTTCCACTTTCAGTCCCGCACTTTTATCCCAGATCCTATCTGCCCTTCTCTGGGGGATTTGTGTAAACTGAACATCAGTTGCTAGTGGATGGTGTTAATTATTAGTAACTGTGTTTATGCAGCGCAGATATGAAAAAGAAGCACGTGGTCTTCTGTGTGGCATCCCCACATGTGCTGGGCCTGAAAGTCTTTTCAAGGAGAGAAAGCAGAGCCTGTGTGTGCATAGCTGCTGAATGCACCCCTACATCTTCTCTTGATTCTGCATAAAGTCAACATCAAATGAGCACAACTGCAAACCCTCAAGTCGTCGCTTCCCACTCTCGAATGAATGTAAATGAGTTTGTGTGTGTGTTTTTGCTGCATCTCACCTATGTAGACTCTCCGACTGAAGCGCTGCATGAGCAGCAGGACGAACACATGAAGAGGAATCAAGTTGATTATGAACACATAACCACCCCAAGCAGAAACCTGTCAAAAAACACATTTAATGAGCCCACTTTAATTAATTCAAAGCTTTCATTAATGGCGGGGCGGAATCATTTGGATTATGCATGCAGAAAGGCCTACCTCCACACATACACAGACTGCTACATGGCTAGCTTATCCCCGCTGAATGTGTACAATGCTTTCGACTGTAGCAGATAATCAGTAGAAGTATAACTGGCCCACGAATCCCTAAAGAGTGACTGTGTTTTCTCTTTTATTCACTTCAATAATGAGACGCTTTGCAATAAGGAGGAGGGTGCAAAGCTGCACAGCCCACCTGTGAGCTGTGAAATCATTATGAGCTTCAGCATTACGACTGGCATTCACATTATGCTGCTGGTACAAACCCCTCAGAAGCACAAACACACAGACACACGTGCACAGAACAGAGATGCACACACACGCAACCCTTTTCAAGCTTTGTTCTGATTCGTCTCAAAGTGTCATGTAGCTGCCAGGCAGCGAGCGGCTGCCAGTGAAGCGGCGTCACAGTTTACGGCACGAGGTGATTCTTCACATTCTGACGTGAATGATGGGCAGATTAAGGGAACGGTTCTCCCGAGGACATTTTTCATGTCTTCGTCTGATGAAAATGGCTCCCAGTGGTTCGAGTGCAACAAAGTTTGATGGACATCATAACTGCTGCAACAGTTCTGTGAAGGGCACGGCGATGTGCACTGACAGTGATTCAGAGTGACTCTGCGATCCACAAGTTGCTCTCCTTTTCAGTTTAAGGTTCAGGGCCCGTCCTTATCAAGTGTCAGAATCACTCTCTCTAAGGAACTGTGCTCAAACTGAGCCTTGGACTACAAATGCTGAAGTTGGGCTAGAGGCTATTTGCTGAACCCCTTCCAATTATTTTCAGCCAGGGGCAGAACATAACAATGACACCGCTAACTAAAAAAAGATCATTTTATGCGTGTGTGTATTAATAACTATTGTAGGTTACCGCTAAAATTAATAAGCAGCTTAAATCAACTACAAACCAACCATATAACAAACTCGAATACTGCGGAAGACGTCTGGAGAAATTCAGGGCGTGCTAAGGCACCGACTGCCATTCGATGAAACTAGCTAACCAGGTAGGTAACAGGAGCCAATGAAAGCTAAAAGAGTTAACCAGTGGCACCTGCGTTTAACAGAAGTTAAAAGAAGCCATCATAATCTAAGAGTTATCGCCTGCTACCTTTTATAGTCATATTTTAAAGGAGAACCAAAGTGTTTGGCTTACAACTGGATCATGTGACCCTGAATCATCCCTTAGTTAAGCTGCCGAGGCTGCTGGGGGCTTCCCATGATGCACAGCGGTTTTTCTTCACTCTGCGTTTATACACCACTCTGCATTTAATCATTAGTTGTTATTAATCTGATTCTCTTCCACAGTGCGTCTTTCGTCCCGTCTCCCTCCCTTCACCCCCAACCGGTCGTGGCAGATGGCTGCCCCTCTTTGAGCCTGGTTCTGCCAGGAGCATCTTCAGAGTTTTTTCTTCCCACTGTCGCCAAGTCCTTGCTCATAGGGCATCTTCTATTATTGTCGGGTCTTTATCTTATAATATAAAGTGCCTGCTGCTGTTGTGATTTAGTGCTATATAAATACAATTAAATTTGTAATATCTACAATATTTTCTTTTGCACGGTGAGAAGGCTTCAAGACATCCTGTTTATATACGTCAGAAATGGAAGCACTAAGGCAGCCATGGGACCAGGCCTTTGGTTTAAATTTCCAAACTACTGCACAACAATAAAAGAAAATATTCCTGATTATGCCAAACATTCTCATAAAGCACACACACGGAGGTACGAGGAATAGTAAACAATGACCTTTAACACTTCTGCATTTGCACATTTAGTCCTAACAACATTCATGAATGATTTCCATCCTCCTGCCATATTAGAACACAAGTGTTACCAGCAAAGTGTCACAATTATAACAAAGGATCTGTGTGTGTTTGTGCGTGTGAGTTCTCACCATATAGAAGTAGGAGAGGCAGCATCCGATGGCCCAAAAAACTGATCCAGTCTTCACAGACTTCACCTGCGGTGTACACCAGAGAGCATTAACCCCACAAACACACACACACACAAATGTAAATCAGAGCCTTCCATTAACTAAGCTGTGCTGCTCGCTGTTTCTTTCCTCGATGATTTTGCTCTACTGCTGCTTGCCCAACATGATAGTCTGAATTATTCATCATGTTTGCCTCTTTAATGACCCACACACAAAGCAGACCACCGTGTCCTACAGATCTTTACCTTGCCCACAGCAGGACACAGCAGCTGCTAACGAGGGCCTAACGAGGCTAACGAGCCCTGACTTAACGAAGGCTCAGGTGGGAGCTGTTGCAATTGGCTGCACGGATGATGGAGCCGAACCAATGAGATGTGGTGGATGGAGGAAGAGCAGATACTGAATGAAAGTTGAGGACAAGTGAACAAGTGGGGAAACAAGATGATAAAGGAGAATGAGGAGCATTCACTGGAGACTATTAAGCTATTCTGTATTTCACTTAGAGCAGATCTACTAAGCCCTCAAAAGCCTGTATGTGTACTTAAGTATGTGTGTGATTTATTCATGGTGCAATTATTTCAGACTTGCCTGAATCCAGGAAACCGAAATCAGTTCTTGTTCTAGTATTCCCCATCTTTCCATTCCACCACTTAACAGTGACTTCAGGGCTCTTTAACAGGGATAAAGGGGTCCTCTGAATCTCAATGGTATGCTTGAAATGTCATGGTGATGGTCTTTAGTAAGAATAACATTAGCCCATTTGCCCATGTGGACAAATCGCTGAGGACCAGTGTGAGGAATAATCTGTAGAAGCAGAAAGATGCTTAAGCCCTTCTCATCCTGGGACAGATAACACTGCTGGCTTCATCAGTCTGATAAAGCGATGGCATTGTCACCCACACACGGGTCACATGTCGGTGCCTCAGGGCTTCATTCAGACGTTGCTACAACATTTACAAAACCAGTTCTAATGCATTGAATGCGTTTAGTTTTCTGTTAACTCACACATTGAATTCTTAAATAGCGACCCTGAGTGACAGCTCCCCTGTCCGAAGTCAACACACTGCCACTGGCAATTTAACAACTCCACAAGTCACTGTGGATGAATCCTGCTGCTGCATCACACTGCAGGGGTTTAATAAACTTTAAGTAGCTTGACCTGCCTCTGCCAATAAATAACTTTTATTGACCAACATTGGTGGTGAAAAGCTGAAAAATGAGATCCTCAGACTTTGTCCTGTTTAACATGTCTGTTTTTTTCATGAGCAGCTTTGAGGCTTCCTCTTACTTGGCGTGAGATAAAATCCTGGCAGCGTGAGACTGAAAGCAACCATCTCAGGCCAAAATGTTAACACTTGGCAAGCTCATTTGCTTTTTTCCTATTTTCATTGTTATTTAAGGCTTTCTCCAAAACAATCGTGTCTTTCAGTGAGCTGAGCGAGTCGCAGAAACCCAAGAGAGACGTCCAGGTTTATCTTGCATGCATTTTTAGACTTGTGAGTTTTGAAAGTGATACCATACGTCCATCAGCAGGTGTTGCAACTTGGCAGCCACTGAGATGTTTGAGCAACTATTAAAGTCTAAATGGATGGGCATGGTCACTGAGAAATAAAAACTATATTTACAGAGTCCCCAGAGGAACATAAAAAAAAAGCCCCAAAATAAGGTTTGAAACATGCACAGTTTCAAAGTATTACCGCTTCATTTTCAGATAACTCCATAGCGGCTAAAGAGGTGGAAAGTCTCCACTGAAAGAAAAGCACTTGTTCTATCAATGAGTGAAGGACCTTCAGTGTAAAAGTACACTGGAACCTGTCTATTAAAAGGGAAACAAGCTAAAAGCACATGACTTCTTGACGTTACCTGGGTGACTGTGTTTGCAGTCTGTTAACCTACATCCACACCAAGCAGACACAGGGCAGCGTTTTTGTGCACCAAATGTTCCCTTGTGTTCACCAGCTAGTTGTTTGTTGGTATAAGGCAGTTAGCATTAGGTTTATCAGAGCTTTATGAAGTGAAAGGTGGAAAAAAAAAAAAACCGATATCTTTCCTCTCAGGCTGAATGACCCTGCTGGGCCTTTGAATCTCCGTGTCACCTCTCAACCTTACTGTTCCAGCCCATCAACAGCTGCTCCGCACTTGGAAAAACCATGCCATTCACAGCTGTTGTTGGGAGGGCAAAAAAACGAGGCTTATGATGTTCTTGCGCACATGCCAGAGAAAATATGGTGAACACAGTAACCAGTGTGAATGAGATGAGTGCAGTAACATAGAAACAACATAGAAATGGTTGTCACTCAGCCAGCAGCAATAACAGCTCGAAAACTGGCCCATCTCTTAGTCACCTGCTCCTAGCAACCAGTAGCAACCAACGGATCAGATTTATCACAGAGCAAATACAGCCCCTGCTATGGCATATTTTAATGAGGCATGAATAAAATGGACTTCAGTCAGATCATGAGGCTAGGTCAGTGCTGTGCTGGCTGTTAATTAGTAATCTGGGCAGCAGTACCTCACGTCCTTTGGTTCACTGTTAATCTAAGAATAGTGATTAATGCAGCTTTAAATAAAAGACATGAGTTGTGCTTCAAAGCCTCACACTCTAATTATTCCCTGTATGAGTGATAAGACTATGGCAAGGCTGAAGAAGTATTCAGGCATACCCAGAGGTAGTAGGTGAACTGCAGGGCGAAGATGGCGATCCCTTCATTGTCAAAGGATCCAGCCACGGAGCGGGAGATGTAGCCAGGAACGATGGCAATGAAGCAGGCTGCCAGCAGTCCTGCCCCCTGGTTCCACAGCTCCCTCGTGAGCAGAAAGGTGGAGATGGAGGTCAGGCCGCTGAACACCGGGGCCAGGAACACGCAGACGTCCCGTATGTGGACAGTGATGTGCAGCAGGTTGAGCACATAATGGATCAGGCCTGCTGTGACCATTAGGCCTGGGTACACCTAGAAGGAAGAGGGTTCAAATTTATTCAGAATATCATAAATCTTTATTTCCATTTCACTCAATGTGTTAAAGCCTTATCTAAAAAAACAGCAATATTTATTAAATAATTCATTCAAGCAATGTGGGTGTGCACATAACTCCTCCTGGGACATACAGTGTATAGATTTCATTAATTAATGGGTGCACTGGAACCCTCTGCCTCCCCCTCTCGCCCAGCTGTGATTGTATCGCCTTCTAAAGATCTCACAAGGAAACGACTGCCCAGCCCTAACGCATTGTTTCTACAGACTGCACACACACACACACACACACACACACACACACACACACACACCACTATAATTGTATAGCTTCAGTAGAACATTTTCTCTTCCCAGTGTCACATTATGCAAAAACACATTCAAGCTGTTATTTTCTCTGATAATGTGAACGCACTGAAGTGCACTCTGGGGAACAGATTAGCCCATAACCCATACAGAGAGATCACACGTAAGTTATAAATATAGAGAAGAGGAGGAGTCAGGCGCTCAGAGATGAGCTGTAATGTAATGACGAGTTAAAAGTGACTCGAGCCAGTCTGTCCTTTAGCGGTTATGAAGACAGATCCACTCTGTGTCGTACAAGCTCTTACCTCCCCGCTTCCCCTCGGAGCCGTTTAGCCATCCAGCAACGCTTTAGTTTGTGTGTGTGTGTGTGTGTGTGTGTGTGTGTGTGTGTGTGTGTGTGTGTGTGTGTGCGCGTGCGCTGTTTAAAGTGAGCTGATGATGGAAGATTCATCATGATAAGGTGACTCTTGAGAAATAAGGACAAAGAAAGAGGTGCAGTACAGGCAGAAAGTGCACACAGTGCCTCATAACCTTGAGTCAGGCATCTCTGACTCGCACCACGCACACAAACACACACATGCACAGAAGACACAAAATACTTACCGTGCCCCCAACTATCCTACCCAGAGGATACCAGGCTCTTTCATCAAACCAGTTGAGAAACTCATAGAAGCCATTTGTGGTGAGGTGGTGAGTCGACCTGTAGTTGAACCTGAAACAATCAACCAGAGACAAGATAGTTAGACACAGTCCAGGACCTACGAGAGACAGCAACCGAACAGCTGCTTCTTATAAAAAGCTTTTCTACTCTGCTCAAGTACTTAAAGCTCTTTATACAACATGCGGCATTCACACAAGCACTTTTTTGGACATTTAAGTGCCTTTAACGTTCACACTCTGATGAACGAATTGGAGAGCAAGTTGGATTTCATCATTTCGCCCAAAAGTATTTGACTGGAACAACCAGGGTTTAAACCACCAACCTTATAAATATAACATTTATTTATTGTAAATGCAATTTTAAAAAAACGTAATGAATTGATTTAGAGTTGAACTACCATTTAACTACCAAGTCCAAGTGGGGAGTAAACAAATCAACCTACTGACCATCAGCTAGCAAGAATAAGAATGAATACAGACAAAACTACAATTATTGATTCTGCTTATATGTCTAAGGGGGTGAAAGTTTTATGAACTTTAAATATGAATACTGTGTAAAAATAGAAATGCTGCCAACATGACTTTAATGACATTGTTTTACAGGGAAACTGCTGAGCTTGGAAGAATGATTTTGATAACCTGGATGCCTCTCAGTTTCTATCCCTTGCATTTTAACATAACTACCTCCCACTCACTCTCCATGTCATTTTACAATACAAAGCACCTCTTTATCTTTGCCAATTTCTAAACATTTCTCATTATTCCTGACATGAGGTTCAGTTCCAGTCACGACTAGCAGATCACATAATCATCATTACCTTTGGAGCTCTTTGCAACGACTGACAAGATAAACAAGCACAGCACGGCTTCCCGTTAGTCTCCTAAATATATAAACCCTCCCCTGCAGGTCCACGTAGCACTCACTGTGGATGACACTCGCCAGGGGTTCAGTTCAGTCACCTCTGGTTTCATATGACTCCCAATCTGCGTTGATTGGTTTATTTGTAATGATGTAAACAAGTAATTGACCACAGCCAAGAGACACCAGTCTAGACATGTATTCAGTACACACGTGTGGACACGTCCAACCCCTGTGACATGTTTTTTTTTTTTTTTTTTTTCTGGGGTATCTAAAAAGAAATATAGCAATCTATAAATGGGACCTGTGTTTCTGTTTCATCAGGGAGTTAAATGTTTTATGAGCCACTGGCTTAAAGTATTTACACTGTGCATGTCCTCACTGCGTCTCTGAAAATATCTTCCATGTTTTTGTAACGCAAATGGAGACCACAACTTTAACCTGAACATGTTTCCAAACCTTATGCAAGTGATTTAAGAACATCATTCGTCACAAGGCAGGTGAAGGCTTAAGGTAAGTAGAGGCTTGGAGAGTGGGCGATATTTAATGCAGAGTGGATTATTTTTTTTAAATCTACTAAAGAAAAACCTACATTGTTCCTTAGAGGGCACAACTTAGATGTAGGGTTCAGTCTTTTCCTACCATTTCTCAGCATTTCAGGTCTGAGAACGTCCCGACTTGCTCCTACTGCCCAAAACTTTGCAGTATGCTATAACAGACCTCTATGTGTAGGAAAAACTGGCCTTTATTTCAGCATTTAAACAGAGCCATAACTCAAGAAGTGAGGTCAACAGCTTATTCAGTAATTTTAGCAAAAGTATGGTTGTGTGGCAAAATGCAATGGTCTTTTTCTTCGCCTTTGTGCCATCTCTTCATCAACTTTCTTGATATTCAGCTAGGCAGCTTTTGCGCAGTCTTGCTAACAGGCAGATGCTTTTTTCATTTCCACAAGCAACAGTAGCTGTAGCTCTGTATTCGACCTATTAACAGTGTGTTGCTGAGAAACCATCGGCACAGGACATCATTACATGGAGCTGAGCACTGCATTTTTATCAAAGTCAGGTCAGATCCGTGCCTAGTTTTCCTGCAAACTGCCGGGTGTGACCGTATTTGTATCGGTCCCCAATGGTTTGGCTGCACCATTAACACTCGTATGCAAAACCAATTACTGCTAATTGAAAGGGTTGTTGGGTAAACTGGCAGAAACTTGCCTCATCCACACCTTCACATACTACTGTGATCTCAGCTGACACCCGTAACAGATGCACAGCTTCATTGCAGTTTTTTCCCTCTCCACTCATGCTCATTTGCTAACATTTTCACTTTTACCTTCTTTTTCTTCCCCAGCCTTCTGCCTGCCTGTTGTTTACAGACAGTGAGACTTTAGAGCAATTCAACTACAGCCCGGTCTATAATTAGATGGTTCAGGTAGACAGAGTGCTGCTATTGTACAAATCCTGCACGTAGCTCTTAGTTTCCAAGCTGAGACTACTCAGCAGTTAGTCTGCTTGTTCCCTGAGCCTCTCCAAAGTATTAGAGTGCTCAATACAAACTGTCCCTCCACGAAAAACAGAACTTGATGGCGGGATTGCAGCATATGGCTTGCTCAGCCCCCTTAGGAATGAGTTCTAGATTGAGGGTACGTGCGCAGGTTTTTATGCTCACTCTTGCAGGCTGATTGGAGAGAAGAAAAAAAGCAATGAGAGAAAAGGAGCCTGTACATACAACAGAAGTCATCCATCGTGTGTCTGCTGCCCTGGTTCCTCCCTGGTCTGAGAAAATTCCTCTAACTTTCCTCTTACCATTACAGTCTGGGAAAGCCAGCAGTATCCTAAAGCTTTTCAGACAGCCAGTGGATGGGCTAAACACTCACCTCCCACACTCAACACTCTGGATGATGGGCTCTCAAAACCATTTCCAGCCAGGATGTCAGATGAAGCAGAATTCTGTCTCACCCGTGGGATATGGGCTCATTAAAACACAGAAAAACTTTTTTTTTTACTCCCCAGAAAAGGCACACTAGCCTTTCTAAATTCAGTCAAGGACATGAAACTAACTCCAGCTACTGTACCAAACAAAACCTGGTGAATGAGTACCTTCTTTATTTTTGAAATCTTTCTATGCTAAAACTCCAGCTTGGTCCCATCCTATTCCAAATAATAACACCAACTAAAACTGGTATCAGAGACTTAAGAGCTCAACACAGATAAGAAAATCTGATCCCAGCCACACAGCACTACAGGCAGTGTGGGCTCTTGAACCCCAGAAGTTCACACTAAATGAGTCAACGGGGACTTTTAAAGTTCTACGGGGAAATGTGTTTTTACACAATTGGGTTTTTTTCCCTGTATATCAAGGTTTTACATATTCAGAGTGTCATTCAGTAAATTATAGAGTGAGTTGTTGGGACTTCAATTTCTTGCTCCATGGCACTGATCAAGGTTTGCACCTTCAAAACTTAAACACTTCAGGGCTCTAAATTAAAGCAAGCAACCACACCGCAGTCTTAAAGGTCAGCCAAGCTGTTTGCATTTATGGGAACTAGACAACATTCTCAATTTTGAACAGGAGTGTAAAAGTAAAGGGGCGATAGGATGATCGAGTGAGCAGCATAAACCCAGCAGTAATTGATTGAGTTTTCTCATTTCCACATATTTCTTCTGTTTTCTTTTATCACCTGAGGTTTTGGGATGTCTGAACAGGCTGATCCTTGCTTAAAACATGCCTCCGTAAAATCTGTACTTCACAAAGTGAACCACAATACTGCAGATAAAGTCCTACTTATGTCAGGCCCTTCCCCATGCCTGGAAGATAAAGTAAAAAAGCAAATCTAAGATATATGACAGCACTATTGGCTGACCAAACTCTGCACATTATTCACTCTTTGCTAATAGCTTTGGGGTGGGGTATACAGAGAATATATTCAGATGCCCATTTGTTCAAATCCACTGACAAAAACCAATGAGCTGTTTACTTCGCTGTTTTTCCACTTAAAGATATTACTCAAGTGGTATATGTATGAGAGATCCAGTACAACATCGAGCCTCAAATCCAGCACTACGCTTCCATTAGCAGCAGCCTTCTGGGTTAAATACGAACATCTCTTTTCCAGAGTAGAACAAACACTAATCACTCTCAGCCATTCATCATCAGATAATTAAGAGTTGGCTAGAAAAATTATAGTCTGTAAATAATTCAGAGCCAGCAGAAAGCTTTACTGCACTGAGATAAATCTACTTTACCACAGACAACATGTGGTCTCGCTCGGCCCCCGGGGAGCAAAAACTCAAGCAATGAATGAAAAACTATCGTTGGGACAGATTACCATGACAACACCTTCTGCAGGTCGTCTGGAAATTGCAGCAAAACGCTGTCTGCTTGTAATTTCACAGGAGTACCAAATGCATGGTCTGTACATGTATCCATTTATTAGTACAGTGTCTTAGAGTCTCCATTTGGACATTTTCTTGTCTTTTATAGGGATCCACTGATTGTGAGAGACCTGCCACTCAGTGCTCTGAAACAGTATCGTGGTGGTAGAAGTAAAACTTCCAGGAAGAAATGCCTTTTAAATCCTGCGAAGGGCACTCAGGTCTGATCTGAGAGATGGCTAATAGCTTGTGTTGTAGGCCGCCACCACCTGCTCAACGATCACCTCTGTTCATGTTCACAGTGGACACAAATGGCGTCTAACTGAACATGCACTTCTTGGGAAATTCACCCCCCGTCACTCTCTCAGGACCAACTCCAAGCTGAAAACTCCACGAGGGGTTCAATACCCGTTTTGAGAACTTAAGCAGCCTCTTAGATGAGAGGTGAGATGTAATCAGAAACAAAATAAGTAAGTCCAGCTCTCTTCATCTGAAGCACATGAGACTGACATGACAGATCATCTCCGGTGTGCTCATTGGCGAATGACTTCTGTTTGACAAGCTATTCAAAACAGGCCTTCATAAACCAGTGAGTGATGTCACAGCAGCTACTTCCAAGAGTGGATGCTGATCATTTTTAGCTTCCTTTTCTTTTTGTTCTTGTTTATTTCTCCTTCTGTCGCAGGGAAACGAAGCTCTTCAAGCCTACATTTTTCAGAATATAGGCAGCACAAATGTGATGTGACAATAGATAAATATTGGCACCGACATCAGTAAATGTCATTTCACTGTCAATATAACAGTATCGGTCAGAGCTGATTTCTGCAGCTGAATCAGAGCCATCATTTTAGGGCAGAGTGAAGTCAAATATAGAACTCTGCTTTATTATCTCAAAGAACAAGGCCTTTCTCCTCGTTGTGTGCGCTGAAAATTGGCCTGCTGCATCTTTAAACGCGGCAGGCAGCCAAAGTGCAGCCAAAGCGAGGGCAGCGTCCCCTTCTAATGGCCCACGCCGCGAGGTTTTCCAAGGACAGGCGGCGCAGCGGCAGCCTCCACAGGCTGATCCTGCTTCCCGCTGCTTTCAGATGGTGTGTGGGGGAGCTCGACACAGGAGGACTGAAAAACACACAGCTCTGAGGAGATGACAGGAAGTGACATCAAAGAGATGAATGCGCAGCTGTACACTTCAATCTCACACACACACACACACAGCAGATGATATACACACATAATAAAAAAAGGCATGCATGCAAAAATATTTACACAAAAAGGTCCCAGAAGGAATAGTGTTGTGGTGTTGACATGCCAAGTTAAGAGTGAAGGATCTGTACAAGGTGCATGAAGGAAACAAAGGCACCAATGTGTGTGTCCTCCATAAAAACATACAATAAACACTCCAAATACTGCATGCTGCCTTGTGTTGCTCTGAACTTGTTATAGTTCAGTTAAACCTTGTTTTGTTTTAACCAACAGCAAAGCAGCACTTAAAAGAGCAGCCTTGTTGTCATGTAAGCCAGCCTGAGTCTAGTTTTCCCGTTGTTTCACTGCTTCTGAATCAACTCGTTTTCAGCAGATGTGACCTGAGTATGTGTTTAAAATTAAGGTTCTGGTGGGACACTCAGCGAATGACACTTTCCAAACCATCTCTGGTTTCTCCAACCTGCACACTTCAGTCCCAGAAAAATGTTCAAATCGGCCAAACTAAAGCAAATCCATTTGAGAGCGACAGCAGTACACCCCAAAATCTTATATGTATTCCCAAACCCTCGAGATTTAAATTGACAACAGAAATGAAATGGCTTCTGAAGTGCTGTCATGCATAAAATGCTCGCGGTACAGAGAGGCAGGCAGAGAGGTTTCTCCAGAAGTAACACAGCAGTTTCTACTGGGACTCTCTAATCCTTCACTTTGACTCTGCTTTAATCCAAATAAAGACACCATGCTTTCCTCTTTCCACCAAGTCTTAAAAATCAGCTTACTACACAGAGCAGGAAGTGACTGGTCTAGTTAGAGACGGGGAAATTTACTGAAAAACAACTTCTAAAGTTCAAAACACAGGAAATGAGTATTCATGTCTGTAACTGCAATCGTTCAAATGATTCCATATTACAGTGACTGATGTTATTACAGTGTTACGGCTCCAAGACCATCATGTGTGCGTTGCAGGAGTTGTTTGGCTGCACACTCAAGAGATGACCGGAGATTCAGAACACCTGGCGAGTGTTCTGCCAGGTTATTTAAGACCCTGTCTCTTTAAGCCTTCACAGTGACGGTGTTTGTGCCATGCCAGCATCACTATTTGGGTAGTCTTAGTTTGATTCATTTTGCACCCAGATCATGTCTTGTACGGCTGCCAGCAGATCCACACAGCACGTTACTGATGTAACGGGTTGGAATTTTCTCCATGACCCAGGTCAGATTGACTCCTTTTTGTTTTCAAATATTTATCTATTGCTATTACACGCTGGGGTGTCTTACAGCATGACTATTATGTCATTTCTTCCTCGTCTTCTTCTCTTTACTGGCAGTTGGCAACCCATTTAATTGTAGCAGGTAGTTGTACTGCCCTCTAGTATAGGAGAATGTAATTGTTCTGCCCGTTATTCACACCAGTCGCTTAGAGTACTAGTCAGGTGGCACCAGATAATCTTCCACGGCACACCTGAGTGGTTGGGGAACACTGAGCTATGCCAACTTTTGTGTACAGCCTGTATGAAACACTTGACCTACACTAGTCTGCTAATGTTACTCTAACTGCTGGTAGAGTCGACTCATGCTGCAAAGTAAAGTGCGATTTCATTTTCCACTTTTTCCCAAAAACATATTTTAAAAGATTCGAGATATTTTTCCTTGAAAACTTGTTAATAATAAATCCACCCTCAAAACTCTTTAGACTAACAGGGAGACAGTGAAGTGTCACAGTAAATGCACTGGATTTGACATAAAAAGCTTTAAAGCCCACAACAGCAGATGATTTGCTAAACTAACAATGACTAAGTTAACAGACTGTTGCAGTCACTGCTCACACAACACGTGCAGGAATGCAAAAGAACCACCAACAGCAGCTTCAGCAGTCAATGAAAACTGAGTAATACTCATCACCAGGTTATCTGCACAGAGCTTCATATCAACCCAAAATATTGACACTTTTCCAAGAGCAAGTCTGGACTCCTGCAAGTTAACTACCAGAACGTGGACACAGGTTGTGAGAATGATCCCTGAAAGGGAGAGGCAGCCACAGTTTCAAAAAAGCTGAAGTGGAGGCTCAGGTCAGAAGGGCAGCGGGAGAAACCATATCAAGCTCCGTACCGTGCTGATGGGTACTCGGCACATGCACTGACATGAGTGGGCAGAGGGTCAGAGGCCCCTGCAGTAAAAAGTATAAGAGCGCATTCTCTCCACCTATCAAGCCCGTGCTTGTGTTTGTGTATGAGGTCAGACTTCTGTGAATGCTTGATGAGATGGGTGCAGCCAACATGAAAGAAATGGAGCTCTGTTCCCTTGCCTCTCCTTATGTTCATAAACTGCAAACAATCCTTTAAATCACTCATCCTCACCAAACTCCACTGGCCCCATTTTAAGTAAAACCTAATTTCACAGTCCATGAAGACAAGACAGAGGAGTGTGTGTGTGTGTGTGTGTGTGTGTGTTGGGGGTTTCTTATTCTCTTTTTAAACTGTTGCATTGTTCTGAGTCTTGGCTGAGAAGTGATCTACCAGGGGAGAGGGAGAGGAGGAGAAGATGAGCAGAAACAGGAAACAGGAGGATGGGACATTAGTTCAAATGAATGTAGAGAGGAGCAGGAGGAGTGCGGAGGAAAGATCAGAGCCAGGCAAGAGGGGGCGACGAGGATAGAGGGTAGGAGTATGAACAGACTAACTTTTTTTTTTCCCATCAAATTTTAAATATGCTCCAAATGAACAGTTGATAATTCATTCATTACTGATTAATGTGGCAATTATTTTTTCATTTATTTTTGTGAGGAAAATAACAAAAAGAGGCCATCAAGATTACCCACAGCTCAGCATTATAATGAATGTAAATTAATGACCAAAAATGCTGGTAATTAGTTTTCTATTAGCCAAGTCATTCATCAGCACGTTTAAGCCTTAAGAGAGTTTGCATCGTGCAACAGTATTCCAGCCCCTGGAAAAACAGACTTTGAGGCGTTACACTGGCAGGGAGGGATTTATGGTCCCACATGTGCCTGTCCACATACACGATTCCAGTCAGAAGTGAGAGAGGGGTTTTCACCCACCCCAGATGCACTCCAGTGGAGTCCTTCATGATCCTGAATGATGCATGAAAAGCACAGACAGAGGTGGACACTTCACTTCAGCTCTTTGCATGTTAGAACTTCACTCTCTTCTGCGGCTGGCTAACAGACCAAAAACGGCACAAGCAAGGAATGGCCCACACACCAGTTGTAGTACATACTTTGTACACTGCCTCCATCTGACAACAGATCTCACTGCAGGCAGACGGGCAGTTCCTGGAGTGGACAGCGAACGCCACTTCTGCTCAGAATAAACCCCATATTACAGAGGCTTCCACTTTAAGTGGCCTGTGTGTGTGAGTGAAAGCGAAAGAGACATAGGTCCCCTGTTAAAGTTAGCAATCACTGTGTGAGAGGGTGTGTGTGTAGTGTGTGCATATATGCATGTTTGTCAGAGAGACTGCGGTCTGGGGTGTGGGGCCTCCCTGCTGCTGCGGAGTCGGGGTGGTCTGCCTCTCCCCACCGCAGGGAAAAGGGTAACACCACCTGGGTCTGGGTGCAATTCCCCCCTCCAGGGGCAAGGGTACCTAGACCCGGTTTGTAGAGTACGCTTGGGGAGTGTGATTGTGTGTACAGCGTCTCTTTATGTCTGTCTCCACGTTGGTTGAGTGTGGAGTGAGTGCATATGAGAGCATGAGGGTGGGAATGGATGTTTGTGTCTGTGTGTGCCTGTATGTCTGTGTCTATATGTCAGGTTGGGTATCAGACGCCACCTCTCTGGGGACACCTCAGGCCCTCCAAGGTTTGGAGGCCTATTTCCACCCACCACCACTTCCCCTGCCGGTGGCGGACTCCCTCAGGTGTCGGTGTGTTGGTGGTTCTTTGTGTCTGGGGGTGGGCGTCCGGGTACACACCGGCTCACTCCTTGGCGGCCGCTTGTCGGGGCCTGGGGCTCGCTCGGGCCCCTTTGGAGGTGGGGTGCCCCCAGCCTCTCGGCCTGGGGCTCGGTCACTCAGGCACAGCTGGGGGCCGGCGGAGCTCACGGGCGCGTCACTGCAACTCCCCCTGACTTCTGCTCCGCGGCTGCTGGGCGAGCCCTCATCTGGGACTCTCCTCAGCTCTTACTGGAACAGTGGCGCGGCTGCCCCTCTGTTGGTCTTCCTTGGTCTCTTGTGTTCTGGGGGCCTCTGGATGTCTGGAGTTTTGATCTCCTCCATACCCGCTTCACACCCTGGAGGACGGGGCTGTGGCCCCCCCCACACTCCCTAGCAGATCATTACATGGAGAAACCTTTGGAATGCAAGCATGCTGATCCACACAGGTATGCACACATGGGTATTCACAGACGCGGACTAAAGCTTTCTTGGCTGCTGCCTCAAAGCACACTGTGCGCTGTCTATCTTGCGTGCTGCACAATATCGTTTATTATTTAGTAAATATTGATATCTATGACTAGCTAGTTTATTGTGATGGTGCTTTTTTTTCTCTATTATTATGTTGCTCTTTGTTGTTTGCTGTCTCCTCTGTTTGTTTTTTTTGTTTGTTTGTTTTTTTCTCCATACAGGTGACCCAGGAGTTCTTTTTTTTTTTTCTTCTCTCTTCCCCCCCCTTCTCACCGTCTCTTCTCCCCTTTGGTTTTCTTTCTTTCTCTCCCCCTCTTTCTCTCATTCATTCCCCCTGTCCTATTTATTTAAAAAAAAAAAAAAAAAAAAAAAAGACAAAGGATGAACTGAAGCTCTGCCATCACGTAATGTCGCATACTGCTGTTTCTGATGTCATTTAAAAAAAAAAAAAAAAAAAAAGAGAGAGAGAGAAAAAGAGTGTCTGCAGCTGGTTCTCTCTCTCTTGTACACAGTGTAAGCGCGTACCAACATCAGTGATCAGTAAAGGTTAGCCAGACTAAAAAAAACAAAAACAAACAAACAAACAAAAAAAAAAAAAAAAAAAAAAAAAAAACAGCATTTTTGAACTTCTTAGGATCTGTTAAACCTCTGCAAAAAACTCTTTAGGCACAACAAAGCATACCAAACTAACTGAAATAAGCAGGTTGAGAGAGACTTCACCTTTTTGTTTATAAAGACAAAAAACAAAAACCATCATTTAAAGTAAAGTTTAAGTTAAGCTAATAAAGGTGGACTTGAGCAGAAACGCATATGGTGCTTGACTCTTTATTTCAACGGTTGTACATGGGAGGAACTAATTTTATACCATCACTGTAGTGAACCACTGGATATCCATGTTGCACAGGAAGAACAGCCGCCATCCTGATAAAACTGATAATTGTCCTTTATTGTCTCCTTTAATGTGTTTTGTGATGCCTGGCAGCAGCGCACTCTGATTGGGTGTTTGGTCCAAAACAATGTTCAGGTGGGTGGTTACACCCTCAGAGTTTCTGAGTACTGGAAGAAAATCAGTGCTACCAGCTTCACCCATCACCAGTTTCAATAAACCAGTGTGTGCTGAAAGAAACACTGGAAAGCTGAAAACACATAGAGCTCTACCAGTCTGTGTGGATAGTACAGTATGGACTTTTGATTTTCACCTTTTCTTCTGAATCCACCTGTAATGTGGACTACAATAACTAAAAGCCCCTCCAAAAACAAAACAAAACCCACTAGCAAGTAAGAAAACTGGGAAACTGAAGAAGAAAAAAAAAGGATCATTGATCTCTTAATGTTTGGTTGGTTGAGCAGGCATGGAGTGTGGAAGTCAGAGGCTAAGAAGAAAAACAAATATGGTGGTTTGAACGCCAAGAGAGGAGAGGGACCTTGCACAAAAGCATAATCAGATAATAATAATAAATTTTATTTATGAGCGCCTTTCAAGTCACCCAAGGACACTTTACAATAGGATAAAACACTTAGTAAAACAATGGCAGAATAAGAACAATAAAACAAAAGCACAAGATAAAATTAACAAACAGTGGATTCACAGTGAATATGCAGAGTTGAACAGATGAGTTTTGAGTTGCGATTTAAACTGTGGGAGAGAACCAGTGTTTCTTATTTCTGGGAGCAGAGCAGCTGAAAGCTCTGCTTCCCATGGTGGTGAGGCGGAAGGAAGCAAGCTGGATAGAAGAAGAAGATCGAAGTGAACGGGCAGAACAAGTGGTGGTTAACAGATCAGAAAGGTAAGAAGGAGCGAGGTTATGAATGGCCTTGAAGGTGAGCAGAAGAAGTTTGAATATTATCGGGAATTTCACAGGGAGCCAGTGAAGTTCCTGAAGAACAGGGGTGATGTGCTGGTAGGAGGGGGTTCTGGTGATAATGCAAGCAGCAGAGTTCTGAACCAGTTGAAGCTTATGGAGGGATATTTGGGGGAGACCATGCAGAAGAGAATTGCAGTAGTCAATACGGGAGGTAACAAGACTGTGGACAAAAATGGACGTAGACTGGGTGGAAAGAGAAGGAAGCAATCTGTTAATGTTACGTAGATGGAAGTAGGCAGAACGGGTGAGATTACTGATGTGAGATTTATAGGAAAGTGAACTGTCTAGGATGACACCAAGGCTCTTAACCCGAGGAGAAGGGAAAACTGTGGAGTTATCGATGGTGAGTGAGAAATGGTTTGCCTTCAAAAGGTTGGATTTGGTGCCAATAAGGAGGATCTCAGTTTTATCCTCATTGAGATCACATCTCATCAGGTTCCTGAAAATCCTATATTATGGTAAGCAGTGGACAAGCAAGAAGACACAATGAGGATATGAGAATAACTCCACCTGAGCATTATTGGCCAATTAAAAAAACAAAAACCACCACAAAAGGTCAGCACAGGTACGAATCAGAGATTACCAAAATCACCCACAACTTTTCCCTTAATTTAAATAAATCAAGTAAATGAAATGAAACAAATTCCAAACTAAAGCAACCAGTGACCCGATGCTGAGCATGCAGCGAGGATGCTGCAGACAAGATAAGAAATCATCAGAGTGCAAATTACCGTAGGAAATGGTGACCCTCATTCATTGTCTAAATCACCTTCAACAGGCGTGGGGAGGCGGCAGCTGGGGCCGGAGATGGCTCTTTATCATATGGCCAGAAACAGAAGCAAATTCGATGCATGATATTTTACCCCCGGGCCAGCTCTAATAAAAACTTGCTTTAGTAATCAGCCAGGAAAGTACGATCATCGGTTATCTGATAGCTCGAGCCAAATACTACAGCTTCAAGCTGAGGAGGTGCTTTAGGGCTACAGCCACACTAATGAGTTTTCATAATAATAACAATAATAATAGCTTATTTTCAAGGCTAACAGCAGAAATCAAGAGCCCATAGCTCACCAAATTTTTCCACCACTGGAAGCACATTAGCTTGTGGCCACCTGAGGCTGGGTTTATGAATCCTCCTGGTGTCAAAACAATGATCTTTCACATGTAAGGCAAATACATTGACCCCTAAACCAGAGAGACATTGTGTATGCTGATGCAACTGCATTTATTTCAAAACTGCATACATCATGAGAATTGGCACCGTTACTGAGGCCTTCAAACAGACTCGAGCCAATCGCGTGAGACGAGACGTTGTGCTTTTTGTTTTATTGTGAATCCCACACCATGGCCTCTTATTCTATTATGCTGCTTTTTTCTCCTCCTTTCTTCTTTTTGTTTGTGATGTTTATTTACTTATTTGTAAAAATAAATAAATAAAATAAAATTACATGTACGATGTCATAAATTTAATATAAATATCTGGGGGTATCCGAGAATACACAGCAAACAAATGTGTTAGGGCTACAAGCTGTGCTAAGGATGGAGGATGTTGCCAGCACTAATTATGAAGCAGTGACGGAAGAAATCACCGACTCCACAGACAGATGGGGGTCTCCACCTGTTTCAGTAATTGGTAGAATCAAAGCTACTTTAACTTGTTGAAACAGCCTCTGCCACCTACAACAGATTTGTTCTTGGAAATCATGAAACTGTGTGGGAGTCATATGAAAAATATTTTAAAAAGTCAGCCTTTTGTCTCTGTTATACTTGCCTTTTGTCTTTTGACTTGGCACTCATGGAATCATGTGGGAAAATTAAATTTTCTAATGTCTTCATACCCACACAGAGTGGGGAAAAATGAAAAAGCAGAGTGGCAATTCTTGTACACAAGCCAAATATATCCTTTGTGAAACTTTGTGTTAACGCTGCTCTGGAATTGTCCAAGTGCCATGAAGGAGATTTTTGGGAAAGCTGCTCACCAGGTTTCATTTTTAAGAGATGACGTTTTAGCCTGTATATGCATTAATATCATTTCTGGAAGTGGAGACGAGGCGCACATGTCTGCTCACTGACTCTGTTATCACTCTTTACATGAACCCATTCTTGGTAGATGGCTACCACTGGTTTATTCATCTTTGCTAACTAATTACAGGTGTTTTACCTCATCACTGGTATTTCCTGTCTAATAGCATTTACTAAACTATGCCATCAAACTTGTGCTTCCTGTACATGTAAATGGCTAAGTCAAAAGTGTTTTCAGCCATTCTTATGTTCAGATACTATATATAATAATGAAAATATATTTGAATGCCGAAACCCCTCAACACTAGCAGAGAGGCAGAGTTTGTTACTGCAGGTTAACTTTAGCTGCAACCGTTTTAATTTAAATGACTTGTGTTATTGCCACTGTGTTCATATTCTCCATTTTGTGACTGAAATCAAGCACACACACACACACACAAAAAAAAATCTGACTCAGAAAAGCCATTTGAGTCAGTAGCCTATTTCATGGTCTAATTCTCTGCACTTGGAGTCCATTTCAGAAAGTGATGAGAGAAAAAAGAAAGCTTTTTAAAAAGGACTGCGATCACTGTTCCCTTCATCTCATCATGTAGTCCGATTCCTTACATCAATCTCTACTGATCGTCTGCGTCACAGCTGTCACTTCCTGGAGAAAAGCACAAAATCTAGTTGAATGTGGATCTTCCACCTTATTTAAGAGACGTCGGTCTGCATCCGTCCAGTAAACCAGAGGAGCTGCACTATGAACACGCTCAGGATATTGTTTGCACTTAACCAATTGTTAGCATTACGATACGCGGTCACAGGTGGGTATTAGATAAGTAGGTAATCCAGGGTTTCCAAATTTACCCACAAGTGCATTTACATGAAGTTTGTGTTACACTACATAACCGTCCCAGAACAAATGAGAGCATGCAGAAAGCTCTGGAGATTATCTAGTAGCCCCAGCTAGATTATTTATCCAGATATTATCCATTAACAAAACTTTTTTTTTTAATATATTTATCATTTTTGGAGATTCCAAAAACTAAAAATCTAAAAGCAAGAAAACAAATGTTAAAGCATATTTCAACCAGGAAGTTGGCTTACTTTCAACTTTTACGCTGCGTAAGGATTCAGAAAGGCTGTTTTAGGAACACTTGGATATCGCTATGCTAGGGCTTAAACGAGGGCATTTCCTGCAGCCAACCAGGAAAAAGCCAGAAATAAAGCTGCTCATAATGATCTTGATCTTTTGATGCTCATCAGGGAAAGAAAGTCTTTAGATGTCCTCTTAAAAACTACATGATCTTATTGTCTGCACACCTTGCTTCAGAGGATATTACTGTTACTATTTTCCAGAGAAATGATTGATGACTTGATCAGTAGACAGTGATTGAATATACCATGAAGTTCCCTCACTCAGCCACTAATCCTGCTTCCTAGTCCGAGTTTAGGGTCACGAACGAGTGATGACAAAGCAGCTTCCTTTAACTTGGACTGCAATTGTCAGTTTTTGCCCTTTAAAAATAAGCTACAAGTCACAGCTCTGACGTGCATAAGAAGATTAAATAAAAAAATAATCCCCAGTTCATTCATTTAGCATTTCACAGCCACCGGTTCAACCTGGTCTAAAAATTCTTAAAACAGAACAGCAATGAAACAAATGCTCAACACATCTTCAACATAGGCCTCCTCTACAACACAACCTACAGATACATCATGATGCAGTTACTTTCAGGTTTAAATGGGTCATTCTTTCAGTCTCATTAATTGGTCTTTTCTATTTTTCCTTTATCTTCATCATTATGAATCATGTGCAAAATCAGGCTATTGTTAATGTATGATTTGGGGTGGAGGACGATTCATCACCAGTTCACTTTAATTATTATGTGTTCATCTTTAACTCGTATGACATGAAAGAAAACAGCCGGGATAACTAATGCATCGTCGGTAACACCGATGAAAACAAAGGAGGACTTGCTGTACACCGAAGAGTGGATTAGTAAAACTGACCGCTCTCTCAGTACTACCATTATCACTTAAATACAAACAGTCTAAAAGCTAAAATAAATAAATAAAAGCTTAATCCAGCGCTTTATAAATGTTGCAGCGTTTTCACCAGTGGATTACAGCCTCCCCGTGTCCAACCATCAGGAGACTGATTCTGATTCAAAATTACATTTAAGCTACAGCTATTTAGTTAGCTAACGTACCTTATTGACCAAGCTTTTTGTTTTTTTAATCAAAAAGAAAGAACCACTTATGTACACTGATTACAGTGAGCGTCGATCTCTCAACGCCAGGCAGAAAAATGAAGCTAAAGGTTATTCAGGGTCCTTTGCCACCGTTTTGTCAAATAAACACAGAGGTTTCAACGAAACTGGTCTGTGAGCATAAATCCAGTGGGAGTTTTTCATGTGAGGGAAAATAACATTTCTATAGAAAAGTTTGAGAAGGAGGCCCAATGTGTAAAGGTTTAGGACCCAGATTGCTTTTGGTGCACAGTGAAGCTGAACTAGTCTCCATTTCCAGAACAGAAAAGCATCCAAATCCTATGAAAGAGGACGGCACAATGTGTGATCTGATAAGCAGACTAACAAAGCTGTGGCTTCCTTTCCATGTCTTTACTCTCCTCAATGTGCAGTTGCTCATCTTCAAGGACTTCAGCATGTGCAGCTGACTATAACTTTAAAGAGCCGAGGAGAAAACATTTTTCATAGGAATCAGTAAGACTGGGAGAAAACAGCCGAGTAATACTTCTTCAAAAACAGGTGATATGACACAAAATGACACCAAGTTTAAGTTAACAGGCCCTTGAAGAAAGTAAGTTGGCGAGAGCAACATATTAGCCTCCCAGAAGAGCATTCTTTGCAGATTGCTTTGACTTTGAGACCCAACAACACCCTGAAAGCACCTCTCTCCTGGACAAGGAGTCTATCAAATATGTATAAAGTGAATGTGCATTTCTGGAGTTTTGGAGCAGGCTGTAGAGCCCGCTGCAGTAGCAGCTAGGAGGTGGGTGCTCAAACTGACCTGTGCAACTTGTACTGTGTTTGAAACATGAATTCAGTACATATGAGCACAAATGCAAATCCAGTATGGCAAAATTTCTATAATTATGATGAAAGCCGAGTTCACGGGTTGGTTGGAGCTCTTGTTTTCAGCGGTGCTGGTTGGTCAGCGTGAAGCACAAACAGCCCAATGCCATCGTTCAGCCCATTGCAGTCCTGATGATTATTTAATGAGGAGTTGCTTTGCCTTTCCAACCAGCTGCTCAGCACTTCAGGAACAGATCGGAGGAGACGAAACAGAGCAGCGCACTCTCTTCACTGCACGCAGGGAGCAGTTATTCACACCGTCATAAGACGATCAGCCACACCCTGCAAATCAGCCAGTGCACATCTACCAGCTCACCTCAGCTTGTCTTTTCTCAGAGTCTATAAACCAATGATTCCAGGACTCGCTGCTAGCACAGGTTGGGGCTTTGACACATTCACTGCAGCTCAGACGTTTTCAGGAAATCACTGGTCAGAGGTGCATATGGGAATGCAAATTCCTGTACTTGTCAGCTCCCTGGTAAAAATTCAGCTGTGCAAATAATACAGCTAATATTCTTTACGTTTACTACTGGAAAGTAAAGCGGGTAGTTCCCTCATGTGCAAAAGGATCTGGCTTGTGGCTCGATCGTGGCTCAAGAGTTGGGAGTTAGTCTTGTAATCGGAAGGTTGCCGATTCGAGCCCCGACTCGGACAGTCTCGGTCGTTGTGTCCTTGGGCAAGACACTTCACCCGTTGCCTACTGGTGGTGGTCAGAGGGCCCGGTGGCGCCAGTGTCCGGCAGCCTCGCCTCTGTCAGTGCGCCCCAGGGTGGCTGTGGCTACAATGTAACTTGCCATCACCAGTGTGTGGATGGGTGGATGACTGAACGTGTAAAGCGCTTTGGGGTCCTTAGGGACTAGTAAAGCGCTATACAAATATAGGCCATTTACCATGATGTGGCCATTTCATCTTGTGGGCCGTGTACAGAAAATATCCCCTCTAGACTGTCCAAAGTTCTTATGTGAATATAGCTTTAGAAAAGGTAATGGTCATCCCCTCAGGAGCCTGTGAAATTATTCATGAAATTATCCACTTCTGAAATGCAAGTCAGGGACTATGAAGAGACTGAGGGCATAAAGCCGAAAGTAGTACTACTGCTAATTTACAATACTATATCAGTGTAATGGTGCTTAAGGCATATGGAGTTATTCTGAGAGCCAGGGTTTGAACATGCTCACGGGCTAGAGTCCAGCTACAACATCACGAGTTGCTTTTTAAAGCATTTCAAGCTCGTTATTAGCACTGACTAAAGTAGCTTTATGTGATTCCCAGTTCAAAATAATCATTAAGCATTTCATACTGAACCTATGAACGAACTCAAAGGTTTCACAGAATCTGAAACAAGACTAAAAGCAAACAGCAGCTATCGGGGACAAATACCATTATCTCTTGCTTGTCATATCCAGTTTTAAAACATTCATGACATCATAAAATTAGGTAAAAATGTATTCATTAAGATTTTTTATGTTTGTCTAATTTGTCGTTCATGTATCTTGATTGATAAGGAAAAATGTATGCAATCTTTCACTCCAATAAGCCAACACTGCTTCCAGTCCAGAGGACACACTAATTACTCATTGGCTAAGCTACACACACTGATCGAGCACATAGTGTAGCTCAGGGACATCAAACTCAAGGAGGTTTTGAAAGGACCGATTCTGGCCCCTTGTGGTTTGACACTCCTGGCATATATGGGTACAATCACACCAGTAGTTTCCTTATCAATACCTTAAAGAAACAAGCATCTAATAATTCCAGTCTAAACTGATAAAATGAACATTAACCTACCGCCAGCATAAAGCTTAATCAATCATATTCAGTGGTCCATTCGTCCTCTAGAGCACAGAGATGTCTGTGAGTACTGCCCACACTGCCAAGTTCTGCAAAGTTCACCAGCTTTATTCACTTCATTAAAGAGTCAAAACAGAGTGCTGCTGCTGACTAAAGTCTCCAGCTGGTATAGTACACGCGACCACGGCTGGCAGGAGACAAACTGACCAGCCACTGTGAAAATTGACCTCCATTTAGCTGGTGGCTCGGTGCCATTACTCACGTTGCATGTCAGGGAAAGTTATTAAGTGTTTAGTACCCAGTGTGGATGCACAAGCTGCATGGGGAGAGGATGGCGAGGCAAGAGCTGACATTTCACGAACATCAATTTAAGATTCCCTGGTGTAAATATGTATTGGTTTTACATACAAAGCTTCAAGTTTACTCCAAGGAAATTTGGCTGTAAGGCCACTTTCTGAGCAGTCATTCCCCAACTTATACACAGCCACATTTCCCTACAAATGTTAGGCATTAGCTTTACAAATCCAAGTTGGATACCAAAATCATGCTGGCTATTTTGCGACGCATAAAACGTGATGCATGTCAAGATCGTTCCTGTCAAATCTGCTCCTCTGGCAGCAAACGGGCTTTGAAGTGTTTGAAGTGTCTGCTGTGGTCTTTCATATTCTGCACTGTGTGATGAATTCATTTCCTTTCATATCAGTGCAGCCTTGGCCTGAGGCCTGCACTTTTGTGACTGCTGCACGTCAGCCTCTCTGAAATACCTCCATAAAAATCACGAAGCGCATTAAGAACACCTGAGAAGACGGTACAGCAGGTCGTCGTGTGTGCTAACGCATCCTATAAAACCAGCGGTTGCGGCTGTGCTTGTACTTGACTGCATTCGCCCAAAGGATCCAAACCAGCATGAACCTGTATGAGAAAACATATTTGAACTGATGCACGGGACGGCTGGCTAGTCTTGGTCTGTTGTGTACTATATTACTGATGCAGGGAACTCCCACTGAGACCAGAAGTCTCTCAAGCCAGACTCGAGACTTTCATTGGTCGCTGTGTGTGTCGTATCATTTTCTTCCCCATCTACATTCTGCATTTCACCAATCCTCTACAGGGGTTGGCATTCCTGTTGTTGCAGTGTATTGTTTGTCTCATTTGATATTCTAGTCAATCACAGGGCTGCTTCATTATGGGAAAAACGAATCCCATGATTATGTTGCTCAATAAATAGTTTATTACCTTACATAATTATTCACTAAAGTGCATTCAATATTTAAAAAAAACATTTAAAAAAAATAGAGTAATATTTATAAGGGATTTCAGCAAGGGAGTGAGTACTATGTGTTTTTTGACCGTAAGCCTGTCGATCTGCAGCGGTTTCTAAGGTCAGTAGGGCATTGAGGCCGCTGAAACATACTGGTTTGACTTGAATAGTGTGTTTAAAGATTAAAAAGTTCGGCACATCAGTGAAAGTCTGGTGGAAAAATCACCATTTTTTATAAATAATATGCCTTTTGTTTAAGGTTTGCTGAGCCCATAGAAATCCCAGAGCATAAGCACACTGCTCACCCACTCATTCCCTTGGCCTAAATTCTGACTCTGCTACACTGTCTTCATTCAGACTGAGGTCAAATTCCTAATAATAAATGGCACAGAGCTGCAGCAGTGGAAGCGGCTGCTGTGTGAATACTCATTTTAATAGCAGCCGGTGATAATAATACAAGGTTGCTATGTGACAGGCTTGCCATCACAGTAATCAAAGTGCAAGCAAAGCATAATGATTCCCATTATGGATCACAATAGAACATTCAGCCCAGTGTGGCCCCACAGGTCTGACCGAGGAGAAGTGATGCAAATACATTTAAAGTAACTGAAGCAATTGCAGTTTGTCATTGTGAGGCCTGGAGCGTTGTTTCCTAAATTAGAGGTCACAGATCTATCTATGGTGGGTGGCTGCCCACATGATGAAGGAGGCAATATGTTTCCCTGAGTCTGGTTTCTGGGGCAAGGCTGTCCTATTTGTCATTTGGCTCTCAGGCTCAAAAAGAAATTCGCAGCCAGCTCCTGGCAAAGCTTCTCCCTCGACATAGGCTCGCTTTTTACAAGAGTTAAAAAGCTGCTAAATTGCTGGAGGAAAGATAGGAGCTCAGAATTTTTTTCTAGACTACAGTCAAGTAGTGTTGCCAAAAACCGAGCTAAAGTCATTCAAATATGAATTTCTGCATTTCTTTATACGCACCATCAATGCAATCATGCTGTG
This sequence comes from Maylandia zebra, assembly GCF_041146795.1. Lineage (NCBI taxonomy): Eukaryota > Metazoa > Chordata > Actinopteri > Cichliformes > Cichlidae > Maylandia > Maylandia zebra. The sequence continues at coordinate 6,326,279 of NC_135177.1, read as the reverse complement.
AAGTCAGCATGCGGTAGGATCACCTCTGGGGCACGTGAGCCAACATGTTATGGAATTTGTTTACACCATTTCCCCTGATTAGGGCTGGGCAATTAATAGAAAATTAATAAAAACTGATAGATCCTCCAATCAAAATAATCTACCTGTGGCTTTAGTAAAAGGCAACACTGAACAAAAAGATGTCAAGCAAGGAGAAACTGCTTCCAATGCTACTTACAGTTTTGGTAAAATGAAGTATCCCAGCTATAAAAGCTGCGCTTATTTACAGAACAACCCGACATTGAGCTGAGCTCAGAGGAAAAGAACTAGTCTAGACCTAGTCTAGCTTTATAAGATACACAGTTCAAAATAATCCTCGTTTTACAGTGAGCTTTGGTGCAGCCCCGCAGTTCAACTTCTGAAATGAAAAGAACCATTTTAGCTGCCGTCTCAGGCCCCACGAGTACACTTTCGTCTGATCGGTTGCCCTTTGGTAGCCTTCTGCAAACAGAAATCCAAATCCACGTATTTGAATATGCAGATAGCATGAACATGTCCAGCAACACAGACTGCTACAAGAGGGAAACAATTCCGTCATTAGGTACTTATTGTGGGACACTGGAGTTAGCATTTCAAAAAGCCTGAACGTTTGGCTTTCAGGTTATTACTTGCACGAATACTGATCTCATTATTGAAAACTTGTGTGTGTGTGTGTGTGTGTGTGTGTGTGTGTGTGTGTGTGTGTGTGTGTGTGTGTGAGAGAGAGTGAGTGAGTGAGTGAGTGAGTGAGAGAGACAGAGTGGGGGGAGTGGGGGGGGGGCATTGGAGGTTCCCTTTAAAAGATTGTATGATATTAAGGTTTGTACAGAGCTGATCTCTGTGGGTTTAAAGGTCTGTTTATGATTGCTGGATGTCTGAACTCTGAACATCACAGCTGTGGGTGTTTTCTATCAGGACATCACTATCATGCTTCTACATCAAAGAAAACATAAGACAGGCTGTATTCAAATATCGTTGCTATGGTTACCAGCAGTCCTTTTGCACTTTCTGAAAACAGTGGTCAAAGTGTTGATTTGGTTATTCGAGTTTAACAGCCACCTGTCTGGCAGCCACAGACAAGCAGTCAATAACTGACTTTGAGTGAAAAAATCTTGCAGGGAATCTGCCACACTGTACTTTCCAACTAAAACGCCTAATGGAAAAACTATGTCCCTAACACTGCTTTAAGATTGCATGAGGTGAATTTGCTGCATCCATCCTGGCATATTGCAGGTCACTCTCCCATAGTCACACAGCAACATCCAATCAGCAGTACAGACTGGATGCTGCACATCCTTTATATGGAAACCCTTTAATCTGTTCCCAAGAAAATATGAGCAAAATGAGAAAACCACTGCTATCTTCATCACCAAGATCCCCTATTATCACTGTGCTATTCACATCACTGCCAGGCTTACATGTAAGAACCCGTCGCTCTGCTGGGAGTCAAAGAGAAATGCCGTGACGAGAGATGGAGAGAAAGTGCGAGAGTGAAGCAGACAGCACAGGGAGAGGGCTGGCTGCATTAAACAGACATGCCCGGCTAGAATATCTTTGACCTGGTGAAGGCATAGCACCACAATGAAGAAGCAAGGCTAGCTCGGGCTATTAAGGAGAGAGAGAAGACAGGAATGGAAGCAGGAAAAATTATTCAGGTTTACTGTTGTCTTTTGTAGTGAACTGTAAAGCTATCTAACATGTTGCACAAGCTCCTTTGTGTTTCTTGTCAGCTATAAAACCAGGACAACGAATTTGTAATACTGATAAATATTTATCAGTGACAGCCACAGAGACTGTTTGTTGTCACATTAAAAGATTAATCAGCTGTGAAAAGAAGGCGACACCATTCTGATCATTTTAGCTTTGTTGTTACGTTTAATTTGGGTAACAACATTTCTCTGATGCAAAGTTAGCACTGTAGAAACTCCCTTTAATATGCCGCTCATGTGGATCTAAGATGAGGAACGATGGGGCGGAATATCAAAGAAGCACAGCAGAGGAACTCATGCGCACTTCTCCTCTGCAGGCCTGACCGCAGCTTTTTCACCTTTCCCTGTACTGCAAGCCATTGCACCTTTCAAACTTCTGCTTTTAGGTCATGCTGTGAAAATTAGTTGTTATGAGAAAAATATGTGTGCAATGCTTTAACAATTAAATACAGAACTACAGCAAATAGGTACCATAATAATAATGGTACCTATAATAATAATGGTATAATAATGCTCCATAATAATAATAGATTTATTATTATGGAGCATTACCCAAATCAGCTACAGCACGAGTACCTAGCATCCTTAGCTAACCCTAAACTAATCATTACATTTTTGCACATTAGAATAGCTGGAATCCTGCTAGCTTTCCACATGATAACAATTATGTTTGTCAACTGTAATCATCAACTGTAACTGCTGTTATTTACTGCACTGATTTATCAAATTAATTATATAGTTATTGGACTTTTAAAAGATGTCTTTTTGCAGGAAATTTCCCTCAACGTTAAATATAATTTAAATGAAAAACAGGTAGACATGGAGTGGGACAGAGGATTGTCCAATAGGCAGTTTGACTGTCAAGCCCATCTTACAATGGTAAATGGCCTGTATTTGTATAGCGCAATACATGTGAATTTGCAATTTGTGGGGCATTTCAGGTGCAACAAAAAGAGCCATGCAGAATTCACGCAGATTTTATCATTGGACAATGAGGATGGGTGTCAACATAGAGGTTCTTATCCCTGCCTGTTTTTTGATGATTCGCCCACACAGAAGTTACATTACAGTGGATCAATCATGCATGCGTCCTGGCAACAGTCTTCAAAAAGACTTTCAAGTTGTATAAGAGGAATGACTACTGCCCGACTACTGTCGGGTCTCCAGTTGTCTTTGTTCACAACAAAGTATAATCCAGGCTTCAGAGCCTAAGGTATGAAACATCATTGCCTGCAGGCACACACGTGGACCCAGCATGGACTCCAAAGACATACTGTCACTCCTACTGTAATCCAAGGGCCAGATATCCTGAATGTGGCAAAATATAATAGCACAATCGCCAAACACACTCATAGGTGTGATTAGTGCGATTAGTTTCCAGGTGGTTTCAAAAGTTGTGTTTTCTAAACACAGGAGCAGTCAGTGAAATTCAGATATGCTGTTCAACAGTGCATCAAATATCAGCACAATTAGCAGTAAACTGCACGTAGCAAATGTTAGTGCATCAGTTTGCACACTTTGTTTAAATATTCTCCTCCCTATAGTTTGGGCTAGAGCTGGGCGATAGAACGATAACGATATGTATCGCGATATAACTTTTACTCGATAGAGAAATTAAGCTATCGCGATAGACTTCGCCGCTCTTGTCCTCAAAAAAAAGGGTCAGCCAATCCAAATTCAGTAGCGCAGAGCCGAACCAATCACAGCCGCAGCGTCACGTCGCGTGACTTGTTACGTACAGCACAAGTGCCAAGCCGTGTGTTTGTTTGGGAAGCAGCCAGCGGGTAATGGAGCCAGCGCATAATGGAGGAAATGAGTGTGCCGACTAGAAAAATCAACCGAGCGTGACCGAAGAGAAAACAGATGATGGTTCCAATGCCGGAGAGATTGTCGAATGGAAGAGCCATAGAAGTTCCGTAGTGTGAAGGTATTTCGGCTATTTCAAGTCTGACAAAAAACAGAGTAGCGTGCACTGTAAATGTGCCGAAAGCAAGTCTGGAAATACAATAAACTGGTGCATGCGTCACACTGTGCGCCACGTTATTGTTTCGGTGAAATGAATTTCTACAATACTGTTACTGTTAATTCTACTCTCTGCAGTGTTTAAATGCTCACATATACACACAGTTACTGTCCCTCCACACATACGACTCGGTTCTGCTTCTATGCCGCAGCTTTGTTTACTTTTTCCCACCGAGGCTTCTAGACTTCTGATTGGCCAACATTTCTGCACGGTTAGGAATCTAGCGCCACCTGCTGCTTTGGCATGTTCATAGCAGCGTTTTCCTTCATTTCTGCCTTTATGTGTGGACGGGATTCTTTTTTAAAACGAAAACGGAAAATCTCAGTTTTCAAAAACACCCGTGTACGTGTGGACGTAGCCTCAGTCTCTGACTGGAAGCGCTAATTCGTCATTCGGCTTTTGTCAGACTAAAGTAACTGTTAAAACTGTTTGAAAAGCTCAGCTATACAACAAGAAGAGATTGAGAATTTCCTTTTAGTTCTCAGTTTATTTGATATTGACAAAAGTTAGTCAGTTTTGTCTGTTCTTCTGTAAAACAAACTAAGATTTATTTTTAGAATTAATATTTTGTTTCTAAGTGGAATTGACAGTTTAGTCTGTTTCGTTTGTTCTATTTTGAAACTTAAACGCTTTAGCGGCTGCCTTTTGTGTAGTTTGCAATATTTGCCTTTATTTATCTGAAAAAGTCTCATGTTCCTTAAGTACATCTACCCTGTTGAACTTATTATGGGAAATAAATATTTAAATAAAAACAAGCTGCTGATTATTTCACATTTTACTTGTGAGCAACGGCACATTTAAATCTTACAAATATAGTTATTTGGCTTATATCGTGATAGATATCGTTATCGCCTGAAATGAAAAAAACATATCGTGATATGAAAAAATCTCATATCGCCCAGCTCTAGTTTGGGCCTTGAGAAAGTAAATCGCAAAAACACACATGCAACACCATTAAAACTCTCACAGTTCCCACCTCTGAAACACAATCTTGTCACTGTGCTCTCTTTGTAAATACAGACGGTACTTTCTTTTGGCCAAAGCCCAGTTTGCACTGTTGGAGCATGTTAGTAAATGTGGCCCCAAGTCCACTGTGCTGAGTTAGCTCAAGGATTCATGTGTAGTTGGTGTGTTGCAGTGCGGTTATTAGCAGGCACAGACTGAGGTGCAGAGGAAGATGTTCACTAGCCGATACTGAAATTTACAGTCGGACCCAAGCAGAGACTCCCAGAAACAGAAACTACAGCACCAGCTGAAGCAACCAGTGCCTCGGACAGGTGAAACAGCCTCCAGCCGCTGCAGGCACAGGCTCACCTGTGGAAACCTTTAACAAATGTAGCTCTTTCTAAACAGATTTCATTGTCCAAAGGGGTTTTTTTTCTGTCACCTTTGCTGCACTAAACAGTGAATGAATCTGAGCTTGTTCAGAGGGCTGAAAGCTTGTCGTAAAGAAAAGCTGTGCATTTCATTTATAACACAGGACAAGTCTTATCTCGATTATCCTGTTTAAAAAAAAAAAAAATCCTTGAAAGGCAAAAATTGGCACTGAATTACAATGCAATTAATCGCCCAGCTCTAGCGTTACTTATTACTTTATGCAAGTGTGAGACTAGAACAAGTTAAGTATTTCTCTGACAGCAAGCCATTTAATTCAAAGCGCCTCTAAATCAGAAGCTGACAGCAGGTCTAAATAAGTGGGGTTCCACTGCTGAACCTTTGACAAAAGCCACTATGTCAAAGGCTTACTCGTACACCACACACACACACACACACACACACACACACACACACAGGAACATGTTTATCCGAGTCAGTGGATTTTTCTTTTCATGCTCTGAATCGAATGGATAGGACTCTTTGTGTAATTTACACAAAATATCAAATACAAAGAAAACCATTTTAGTTGATTCCGTTATAATCCAACAGCCTACAGAAAGAAAGAGCTCCCGTCTTTGTTTGTGTTGCCTACACACTCTAAAGATAAGAGAAATCCTAAAGTCATCAACGGTATGCATGACTGGAATGAGCTCTTAATGACCATATGTGAACATAAAAACACGTACAGCAGCTGCATTAAAAAGAAGAGCTGGCAATTGAGATTCAGATAAAGTTCACAACCTAAATTACTGAAAGAGAAGTAAAAGTTTAACTAGGAGTTTGCATCATGCTAGTCTCCACAGATGCAATGTGCCAGATAGCAGGCCCGTCCGTCAGCTAGATGTGAAACACACACACATTTCTCTCGTGATGGGGCGTTGGCGCTCTTTGGCAGGATACAGACAGACTGTGTCGAGTACGTCGGTCTGCCTTCAAGTTATTTGTGGGATTAAAATTAATTAGCAACAGCTGATATGAGCTGCCGCCAGTCACGTTCGTCATTTTAACAAGGGAAAGTGTCGGACAGCGCCGCTGGGAAAGAAGAAAGCTGCTCGCTGACTAGTGACAAAGCAAATCCTCTTTTTGCTGAGAGTCGAGACGCCAAATACTATTTTTTCACATTTCATCTGCATTCATATGTAGAGTAAAGAGTTTCAGTGTAATGCCAACTGTGCAGCGAGTTACAACATTTTCAGGCCTGAAGTGCACAAAACAAACAAAAGCTCAGGCAAAGATTTGATTTTATCAGAAACTACCAAACTCAGGACGTGTCAACTGTGATGTACTAATGACGAAAGCTCAACTGATCCGTGTCATATTCAAACATCGAGTATAGACAAAGCAGGGACTCCTTCAGAGGCACAGAGGAAGAAATCATCAGGAGGAAAGTCCTCCAGCCAGACTGCATCTATTTACTCATCAAATGAAGCATGGCAAATCTCACTACTTATGCACACAAGATCCAACAGCAGTCATTTGGTCCCCGACAGATAGTGAAAGGGCTCAGATGGTTACAGATGACTTTCCTCAATGTAATGGGACAATCTGCAAGCGCAGCACATTCACTCCAAACCGATGCTGCTGGAAATACTTGGAGCTAAATCAGTCAGAGTGTGATTCAGTGGCTGCCTGTGTGGAGCCGGCACTGAGCTCGTCAGCTTCTCTTCACTGATTGAACAAGAGGCAGAAGGAAGCTGATACACGAAAGGATGTTTGAGCAAATGGTAAAGGACGACTGGCTAAGAGAGAGACGAGGAGACAGCTGCATGTCAGAAAGAGTGATGCTTCTTATATCCTTTAAATAAAATAAACCTGGTTTAAAGGTATCCAAAGTGAGACATCTGACTAAACAAAGGAGGAAGCAGCTGCTGAGTTAAGAGCTAATGCCAAAAGGATTCTGACTGGCTGAGATGCTGGCGATTGGCCTGTGACTCACTAACTGTACCAACTGCTAATAACAAATGGGCACAGAGACACTAAAGAAAGTTGTATCCAAAGGTTTCCAGATGCAAACTAACCAGAAATGTGTTCAGTTCAGAAAATGTCTGCACATCACTACAGTAAGTTTCCTAAAATTGAAAGTTTGCACCTGAAAGGGGCAACCACTGATAAATATTCCCAAAACTGCAAATTTTCTTAATATGTACTAATAAACTTGTGCCACCATGCATATTGCTGACACAAATGAGTAAAAACACTCTTTTTGTAGGAGCTGTAGTTTACCCACTGCAGGGGAATGGAAATTTAAAAGCAAACATGGGTCTACGGGGTAACCCTTTACACAACATTAGTGTCACGACACCAGTAAATGCTGCAGGAAAAGTTTGCAATATTCTTCTTCAGTATCTCTGACAAACATTTAAGCAATGAGCAATCACAGCAAAGAAACAATATAAAATGTCAGATTGAATATTTTTCAGTGCCCTCTATTCTGATGGTGTGTGGTCTGTGTGCACTACCTCTTTAAGGATCCTTAACCTTTACTGTGCTTTGATGTTTTGGTAGATATAAAAGTAATTGAGAACACGGTGTGGAGGAAGCTTAAACACTGATTGAGTCCGACATGAGCCGCTTCTAGAAAGTTATAAAATGACCATCGTGATGACCTGCTGACCTTGACCTTTTGAATTATCACTTTGTCTTTAATCTTTAATACACTCAAGTGAAATCACGTCATGCTTGGTGCAGGAATGGTATTGACAAAATCTTTGTTTTGTTTTTTTTTCATTTTGTTTTGTTTTTTGTTTTGTTTTTTTGGGGGGGGGGGGGGGGGGGGGTAGGTAGGTCAAAGTGACCTTTCTAATCGGTTGAGCATCAAGTTCAAGTTTACATTTACGGAGGACAAAATGAAATATCCTGAAGACATAACCAAGATATCACATCCCAAACAAAGCTCTCCCACACTGCCTGTAGACCTGTCACACAGTTGCACTCAAAGCAAAGACACAACACATGTGAGGGTGGTGGAAGTGGGTGATATCACAGACGGATGGTAGCATGCTAGAGAGTTTAGCTGCAAACAACTAAAATGTTTAACTTAAATGAAATCTGGTTTGGAATAAAAATGCACTCATTAAGGCAGAACGCTTGTGTCAGAGCACCCACAGGTAGCAACAACACACTCAGTTTTTCCTTCAACACAAATCCCTCCAAAACACTGCAGAGGGCAAGTGAAAATTAAGCATCTGCCACTCATTTGAATAATTTACAAAGAGATCTGTGCATCTAGTCAGTGTCTCCATAATAGGATTTCAAAAGACTGCAGATACTAGTGTGTTAGCAGTGTGGAGGCACACCGCCAGATACAGCAGTTTAAAGGATTGTGTTCACAGCAAAAAAAAAAAAAAAAAAAAATCTTCTTACTCAAAATAAACAGCAGGGCCCTTCAGTTTAATTCATAGCAATTATTAAAAACCAAACAGAAGAAAGCAGTTTGTAACACTGGGTGCCATTTTTAATTATAGATGCTTCTCCAGTATCCATCACCTTCTGGTGAACTGACAGATCACACACTCTTAACTTCATATTCTCATCTTCACCACAAGACAGTAGTGCCAATGTGGAGACATCAAAACAAATTTACCAGAACAAAATGCAACCATGTGCCGCCTCAGACAGAATCAGAGAAACGTCTCTGTAGAATGGCTCTCTGATGAACTGCTGCTTACTCACGTCCATAAACCATCCACATGGAAAACTGCAGGAATCCTACAGATTCAATTATTAAACTTTCAATATTAATAATAGTAATAGCAGCAGCTAACTCCAACTAAATATCTATATGCTTCACTATATGGAACAATCTGAGATGTAGGGTACTGATGTAAGATTGGTCTGACAAATCACATATGCAGTACATAGCCAAAAAGGCAGCTAAAACAGGCTTCTTTAAAGTTTAGTGAGAAATTCAAAGCAACCCAGTTCACCCAGTAACAGTCTGTGAACCTATAAGACTGCTGCTGGACTGTTGTTAGTGTGTGGGGGCATGGAGGTGTACTAGGCAATCAGGAAGGCACTGTTACAGAGACCATAATACATCGTGTGACATTAGCTGTGCTCGTTGACAGTGACCAAGAGGCTAAATAAATAAATCAGTGTGACTGCATCAGCTATGAGCCAAATTACCCCCTTACACACACTTTCACAATCAGTGCACACCTATCAGACGTTTAGCAGTCCTAAATATTAACTGTAAAGTTTGAAGCCTCACAAGGGAAAATGTAAAATGCCAAAATGAAAACACATCAAAGACCAACATAACCAATGTGGGTCAAACGTTCTGCACCCTTCCCATAATCGAACTCAAGAAGCCTGCACCACAACTCTAATTAGCAATGCAGACTTTGTGCACTCTTTCAAGTGTCGAGGAAAAAGCTGATAACACTGACTACATGATGAGTGCCATTTTTTTTCCTGCAGGCTTTAGAAAGCTGCCTTCAAGCCATGGAGCACAGCTGTTTTCACAGCCTGAGAAGGAGGTCATCATTAATGAACTTGTGTTGGTGCACACAAAAGGAGGCTCACCCACACATTTTGAAAATAATACCATCTACAAATACAAGTGAACCCACTGTGACAAATGAGTAACAGATAAAGGTTCCACTCCAGGGACAGTGGAGTTGGGAGTCCATCCCAGCACTGGAAGCCACGAGAGCAATGGACTGATTCTTATATAGCGCATTTCTACTCTCCCGGAGTAATAAAAGCGCTCTATACAACATGCCACATTGACCCATTCACACACACTTTCTTCTATACTTAGTGCTTCTAACTACATTCAGACACATTTATTTGACATGCAGACTGGAGGAGCCAGGGATCGAACCACTAACCTGCTCTACCTCCTGAGCTACAGCCACCCCAACTGGTGGCCCCAACTGAGAGCAACTAAGTCAGCGTTGCAGTGGGTTAATATGAGTAGAGTCCATATGTCTGTACATATAGAAGGTCAGTGAAGTAGCCCTCCACGGGAGAGATCAAAGGATCCATGGCTGTTTTGTGTGGAAAAAGGATAGTGTGCAACACCATCACTCAGAAGACAGGACCACTTTCTCGAGCGAACACGTCAGTTACACCAGGAGGGAACCTTTTATAAACACTGAAGCGTCACAGGCACTGTCACACACATGCTTTAATATACAACCTAAAACAAAGACTCACATTTGGTCTCTTTCTGCATTCCACAAGTCACATGACTTCGTGTCCTGCAGTGACCCCTTCACTTTAAAATCCAGAATTTTTAATGCACAGCGTGGCAAACAGTTTGTCTGTGCCATTACTTGTTCTACTTTTCAAACTCATGAGGCTTGCAAGCACTATGACAATAGTTCACAGAGTCGCAACTACTGCCTCACTCTGTCAGATGCCAGCATGAACAGACCAATCCACCTCCACACGCGCAGAGAGAGAGAGACAGGTCCCGGAGAGACAAAGAGGAGCCAATTAGCTGCAGACGAGGGAAAACACAGCCGAGCAGGAGGAGAGCATGGAGCTCAAAGAGGTGAGGCCTGCAGGGTGAATGAAAACAAGTTAACTGACATTCAGCTGTGTGTGTGTTTGTCACAGAGATATAGAGCTGGAGGTCAAACAACGACAGGTCCATCCACAGTGGAGGCTGTTAGAGCAGCGGTCCCCAACCGTTTTTGCGCCACGGACCGGTTTATGCCCGACAATATTTTCACGGACCGGCCTTTAAGGTGTCGCGGATAAATACAACAAAATAAAACTAGTACCGGTACCAAAAAAAAAAAAGAAGATTTATTCATAACACACGTGAAAAGACCCAGGAAAACCGAGTAAACGATAAAAACGATAACAAAATAACGCTGAAAACTGATAAAAACCCTGAAAGCCATACATTTTACACCTGAGCCTCAACTCTCGCAGCCCGGTACCAAACGACTCACGGACCGGTACCGGTCTGAGGCCCGGGGGTTGGGGACCGCTGTGTTAGAGCATGAGGGAGGCATCCTAGAGAAGAGGTCAGCTTTAAAAAAAAAAAAATAAAAAAAAGTGGAAGAGGAAGTCACAGGGCTTCACCTGTCTGATAAAAATACAAGTGCACCATTTGTAGGAACCGTGGCTTTTGTTCATTACCTTTACGCAGGCTGTTTTGTTTGTAGAGCAATGTCTGTCTGACAAGATGTGTCACAGTAACAAAAGCAAAAGAGGTGGAATAAGAAATCATTATCGATCAGTCTCTCAAGTTTTCGCTGGACTGAATCCCATCCCACCTGCCATAGGCCGAGAGGTGGGGTGCACCCTGGACAGGTCACCAGTCAGTCACAGGGCTAACATAGAGAAACAATCACACACACTCATATTTGCATTTATGGGGAATTTAGAATCACCAGTTAACCTGACCCCACTGACCGCATGACTTTGGTCTGTGGGTGGATGCCAGAGAACCCAGAGAGATAGAGGATTCAAACCCATTACCTTCTTGCTGTTAGGCAACAGTGCTAACCACTGTGCTGTTTCGCAATATCATTTTGCTAAATAAAATATTTCAAAGCAGCAAAAGAGAAATCCTCCAGGTTTCCTGTCTTTGTAATTGTGGCAGCAGGGCTGAATCAGGCTGTTAGAAAAGACGTGACTCTTCCTGTCCAGTTTATTTACAGTTTATTCAGAGAACTACTCCTTCAAATGCGTTCAGTGTTGTTCTTTTTTTTTAAATATATAAATTGGTCCCATATCTGATGAGTGCTTCTTTAGTGTTGGGCTGTTTAAGAATGGACCACAAGGTCAGAACTGAGCATCCCCACTGGTTAGGGTAGCACACTTTAAGCTGTAGACAGATCTGAGCTCAAGCTCACAAAACCAAATCATGGTGACATTACACAAACATACAACCAGAAAGACAACAAGCAGTCAAAAATCCAAAACATTGTGATGGGGACACGTGTGCCAAAAACACGAGGGTTTATTGCGCAGCCGTTTCATCACTGCTGTCTGTCACTCTGCTTACACAGAACTGGTATTATGGGACAAAGAAATCTAGCTCTCGGGTGCATATTATATCCCCCACTGAAGTGCCACAGCACATCACAGTGCTACTTGTAAATGTTCGCATGCCCCCATACACAGACACACACACAGATTTCACAGAGAAAAAAAAAAGTAGAGCACACAATCATAGATCAAAAAGCACTGGTGGAAGAGAAGCTGTCAGCCTACGGTGTTAATACATTGGTTTCACAGCTCCAGCAGCAGCCAGAGCTCACTGCAGTCACTCCAATGTTCACACACGCAGATACTGGGCCTGATAATCTGTGCTACCACCATCAACTTCCTCTGACTGCAATCTCCCAGTAAAACACTCTGTCAACTTTAATGCATTTTCACACTAACTGCTCTTTCACATTAACGGCTCCATGCAACAGCCTAAAAATCAGGGGCCAGCAACAAAAGCATTCCCTGTCATCTTATTAAATAAATACATGAACATTTGTAAAGTGGGGGTGGCCATAAAGTCAAGTTCACACTAGTGCTCGACCTTTTCCCCCCTCTCCTTTGAACGATAGCTTAAAATGACTCATCCCCACTCTGACTGTTGCGTAATGAAACGGCAGAATTAGTATTATGTAAGCTGAATAAAGGAAATCTTTCATGTGTACGCAGTGGTCAGGATTTCCGGGTGGAAAACAAATTACTGGCACATCAAAAGGTCCAAAATGTTATTAATGACACTCGTTCGGTGTTCGTCCCCTCCTGATGCCGTTTGCCAGCTCATCTGTGCAGCTGTGTGAAGCTGTGACACTGCAGCTGAATCAGGGCACAGTGGCAGCTGGTGATGTTGAAAGAAATTCTCATGTCTTGAAGAGACTGTTCTCAAGGAGTTCACTTTATTAGCACAAAAGTGCTAACAAAGAACCGCTGACATGTCACTGTTCCCGGTCATCTTGCTATGCTGTTCCACAGCAGCACCCAGTCCTTGCCCTGAGACCTCTAGTCGTGGGTAATACCTTACAGTGAGGAGAACTACTCCGTCAATATTTACAACAGAAAAAATAAGGTATGATATAGATATATATAGAGACTGACACTGTAATGTTGATTAAACATACGCTAATCAACAGGAAAGGGCCAGCGTGAGGGAGGAAAAAATGAGCAGCCAACAGGTCTGCACTTTGACAGAACCACATTATATCTTTACATGAGCTGTGGGTTTGATCCACAGTCAGTGCGCTGCAGCAGAGGTGTCACTTAGTATTATTATGTAATCCAATCCAACTTTATTTATATAGCACTTTAAAAACAACAAAGTTGGCCAAAGTGCTTTCCAATAATAAAACAGAGATAGCAGTTAAAAACATACATTAAGCAGACAAAGAAATAAATATATATAACAATAAAATAAATACATAAATGAAAAAGATAAAAGACAGTATATATATTAAATATTAAAACATGAGTAAAATAGACAATAAGTGAATAAAATTAGCAAAATAAAAAGATTAAGAGTGACCTACAGCTGACTAAAACTGACTACAAGCTGACTCTGGTACAACTAAAAAGCCTTTGAAAAAAAGTGTGTTTTTAAAAGAGATTTAAACATTTCAAGTGTTGGAGCCAGCCTAATATTGATGGGCAGTTTATTCCATAATTTGGGGGCCACAACAGCGAAAGCTCGGTCCCCCCAGTGTTTCAGTCTCGACATGGGGACAGCAAGGAGTGACTGGTCAGTTGATCTGAGAGACCTTTGTGGAGTGTATCGTAGAGGTGGGAATCACCATACATCCCACGATACGATATTATTGCAATTTTTAAAAATATTTTGCGATATTCAGATTCTGTACATAAAGGTAAACTTTATCAATATTCATTTTATCTAATATCAAAGTCTCACACTCAGTCTTTCTCTCATTTCAGTCAGTTTTATTGTTGACAAACTGAACGGTTTGTATTACAGTCTAGTCCAACTTAACTGAATGCAACCATCTGGTACAATTATAGCTATTCTGAACTATGCAATTTATGAAAACAATGCAGCCCATTCAGCAACTGAAGAATTTGAAAGTAAATTAAAACAAAATATAATTTTACATTAAATAAAAAAGTTTTAAACTTAATTAAAATAAAACATGTCTTAAATTAAAATAAGTAAACTATCATGTTTATTGCTGCCATAAAAAAGTTAAACACATTTGGACAGTGAAGGAATGTCAGGATTCTTGCTCAGAAAAAGGATCAACGTGCTCTGAAGTCAGAGCACAAAAACATTTTTTGTAACAAAATATCGATTTCTGCTGTCCCTGTATCGATACATTATTAGCCAACAAAATATCTCAATACTACACAGTATGGATTTTTTCCCCCACCCCTAGTGTATCGGTGTAGAAGGTCTGACAGGTAAGAAGGAGCCAGGCCATTTAAAACTTTAAAAGCAAACAATAAAATGTTAAAATGAATTCTAAAATGGACAGGCAACCAAGGTTAAGTGTAAAGCCAGACACAGGATGAAGAAAAAAAAAAAGCAGAGCTGCTTGGGACCAAAGCAGGAGCTGTGTCAGCTTGGAAAACAGACTCGTTTAGCTTCATTTCTGGTCATGCTCCTGAGCAGGTGTGCCACAGGCAGCTCCTCCACACACAGCGAAAGGGAACCAGGTGAAGCAAAGATAATGTGTCACTCAAGGTTAACAGGTGTTTTACCTGGAGACAGATGAGCAGTCCAATTGGAGTTTGTAAAAACAGTCATGTTTGTTTAAAAACAGCAGCAACACAAAGTGACGCTAACCGAGAGTCCTGCCTGGACTCTATAACCTTGTGCCAAATATTAAATTTTTGTTGAACGGGAGGTTTTTGTTCCATTTCTTCTATATATAATTATATTTTATGTACTTTATTTATCCCACAGGGGAAATTCAAAGCATCCATCCATCCATAGATATACAAACTTTGTGAAACTAACACACTCTTTACACTCCTGCCATCTGGAAAAAGGTACCGAAGCATTCGGGCACGCACATCCAGACTGTGCAACAGCTTTTTTCCACAAGCCATCCGTCTCCTCAGCAAAAAGGGACTGACTGATAAACACGCACACACACACATACACTAACATTATCACTCAGCTTAACTCAAATACCTCAAAACATTGAGACTGGACTGACTAACCAACACAAAGCGCAAACACACTGACCTACACCACCAAACCATCGCACACACCAACCTGTAAATGCTCTTTTGCACAATATTATTACTAGATATATATTATTATTTTTTTTGCACTAACTTGTCTTGTAGCACCTTGGTTCCTGGAGGAACGTTGTTTCGCCTCACTGTGTATTTTTAAACTGTATATGGTTGAAGTGACAATAAAGTTGAACTTGGACTTGGACTTGGAGAATCACACAAAAAATTGAAAAGGTGATGAGATGAAATACTGACTCAGCTTTTTGCCCATGATGGATAAACTACTGGCGTTTATCCACCGGGAAAGAGTCATGTCATCAGGAATCAAGTAAGAAGTGATAAGTGATGACACCAGGGGCCCGTTCTTTGTACGTCGCTCACTACATCCAAGATCAAATGACACATCCAAGACCAAACCATCGCGCTAACCGTGAGCTCGCTAATCCGGTTCCCCGAACACACCTGCTGTTGACGATTAGTACAGCTGGACGCAGTAATGTGACATCACTGGGTGTCGTAAAAGGGGCTACGCATCGATAGTGGAAACATTGATCGGCAACCCTCTGATTGGTCGGCGAAAATGTCGACGGAGCGCGCTCGGTATTTTTCGGCAGCAGAGCAAGAACTCTTGAGTGAGGGATTTCAGGAGTTTCAGAGTTTAATCAGAACGCAAGGGAACACTGCAAAGGCTGCAAAAGCAAGGAGAGAGGGCTGGCAGAAAGTTGCTGACAAATTAAACTCTTAAGTAATTTAATAATAATAATAATAATAATAATAATGGATTGGATTGATATAGCGCTTTTCAAGGCACCCAAAGCGCTTTACAATGCCACTATTCAGTCACTCTCACATTCACACACTGGTGGAGGCAGCTACAGTTGTAGCCACAGCTGCCCTGGGGCAGACTGACAGAAGCCAGGCTGCCATATCGCGCCATCGGCCCCTCTGGCCAACACCAGTAGGCGGTAGGGTAGATTTATTATATTACACTATATTATCCAATATTATATTACATTATATTATAATATGTTATATTATATCCCCTTTCACATTAGAGCCACAACAGGACCCACTAGAACATGGGAACAGGTAAAAGTGAAATATAAGAATATTCTACAGAATGGTAATATTTATCACTTATATTGCTTTTCGTCTCTTGGAAAGAGACCCTGGAATGATCTGTTTGTTTATAACAGCAACCAAGAAAAGGGCAGAGCAAAAAAAAAAGACAGGTGGTGGTCCTGCACCCCCTCGTCAACAAGTTGGTTAAGTAAATTATATCCTAACGTGAAAATCGATATCTCTCTATGAGCACACTGTCGCGCTGAGCTAAAGGATCCTGTCTGTCCCGCAATATACGCTGAATTCTGAAAACTCTCCTTATCAATCTTGCACCTTCCGCAATGGGTGTCTCGCGTATACGGACAGGACATGGCTGCGACAGGCTTCCCAAATCCACCTTGGCTTTTATAGCCGTGGTCTCTCATCTTGATTACACAAAGTAATTTGCAATTGCTACTCTGAAATATGAATTACATCTGTAATAATCACATACATGTAATAGAATGTTAATAGTAGATTTCCCTTTTTTAGGAAATGACCTGTATGTATCTGTGTGAAATCAATAAAAGGATCAAGTACTGCATTATCTTTAGTTACATTGATGTTATTTATTTATGGTGAAACAGTGGTGGAATATCGCTGTTGCTTTCGTATAAATGAAGCGGACATACCTGCGTGGCCGCGATCTAATCCTGTTTACATAAAGTAAACCTGCTCCCGAGCAGGTTTACGCTTACGGCTCTGTTGCTATGACAGCAAGTCCCGGATGAGCTTCGGGGAACCGAACGATCCAAGATCACGCGAAATCGTCAACAATCAAATCCAGCTAACCTACTTAGCGAGGTACGAAGAACGGGCCCCAGATCAGGAAGCAGACGTGTCTTGCTCATCGCTCTTAAGTGTCAGTGTTTCTACAGATACAGACTAAAATGCAATCCAAGAAGATTCAAATTAAAACTGGCTCAGCAGTATTTCCAAACGCCTTTGTTAGACCTTGTGGATAATACCAGGTGTGTGAACATGAAGGGATTTTTGTCGTGTTGTTTTGAATATATACATTTATTTAAAACATATGAAAATAAAGAGAGAACACCGACTCTTTGCATGGCTCCTCTCAGAGTACTCTGGCTTCCTCCCGCAGTGCAAAGACATGCGTTTTAGCTTAGCTGATCATTCCAAACTGTCCGTAGGTGTGAATGTGGACGGTTGTGCGGCTCTTTGCGTCAGCTCTGTCACAGACCGGTGACCTGTCCAGGATCAACAGCATTACTGGATCCTTTCTAACATGCTATTACAGAAAGAGCAGCTCCTGCTTCCTGAGCAGCGTCTGTGATGACATGGAGTGCTGCTCCATCCTCATTAATGCCATTAAATATGCATTCCCACAATAGATTACCTTTAACAATACAATAAATGTATTCATTTATTTTATTTTTAAATTGCACTCATTGTTGTCCTGTGGTGAATCAGGTCATTATAGTGCACTGATTCAAAGTACAGTAGCAAACCTCTCCCTGACACATTCTGACAGCCATGACTGTGGCTAAATTGATATTTCCTTCATAATGTTGTTTTTCATTACTGCTGTTCCAGTTTCCATCAAAATAGGATTTTAATATTCCATTTCCATCTGCATCATTTCCGTGCAATGCTAAACACTGAGAATGAGAATGACTGGAAGTAGTAGCGTGATGCCTGTAATGAGCTCAACTCTGTGGTAGGCATCATATTACTCTGGTAATGCAGCAACAGGCACAGCCCCAGCATCTACAGCTCATCATTATCAGCTTCATAAAGGTCATATATATTGCATGGCAGCTGCACAGTATTGATTTACATTCAACAATGTGTGTCAGACCCAACTGAAAAAACAAAACAAACACAAAAAAAATAAAATCACAGGTGAAAATTTTGAAATCAGTTCAGCAGTAAATAAAATATGACAATGTGTGTGTGGATTAAAGTCCACGCTTCACAACGTCGCTGTCCCCTCGAGGTCCTGTGTGTGAGCCAGATAGCCTGTCCGGGCCTTCATCTCGCTGCCTGCTACCATCAGCCAGTAGGAAAGAACATTTGCTCCCCTGCCCAAAGAAAGCGCTGGCGCTTGGCAGAGTCAGTGCCACTAAGGAATCAGGTGTCAGTTGGATCAACTCAGTCTGGCAACACAGCTGACCAGAGGCACAAACTGTCATGACCTTAGTGACCGAGCTGAATGCACCGCTAAAGGCACCTCACAGGAGACCACAGGGCTGCTCTCGTGAATCATCAGCCAAAGCCCAGACGTAGCTGCAGTGCTTTGCTGACTGGGACACAATTTTTGTTTTACACAGTGACTTTACTGTCACCTAAACTTGGGGAATGAAAACAGGAAAAGGAAATAAACAATTCTAACTGAGTGGCAGTGGGGGTGAAATAATTTCGTAGAAATTAGTGGAACAAAAAAGCAGCCAGTGTCAATGAAGCCAACCAGGCTAAGTGCAGAATCTGATTTCCGATTCAGTTTCAATGAGGCACTTTTCATTTCGCCTCCCCTGCCTGCCCTGTTTTACATTCTCAATCTTCAAAAGCGCCTCTCCCCCTCAGGAACGTGCAGAAGAGGGGTTAGATCTTTAAAGACAGACATACAGCAGCGCCACAGCCTGGGTCTAATACCTGTTCATTACACAAAACAAAACCTCTTGCTCCCATTCGCAGAGCACCTGGTAATGTGGCCCCAATGATAGCCCACTCTGCAGTTCACACACAGCATCAACTCCGTCCTCCATAAACAGCAAGCCATTTCTTATTATGCCATGTTTGCGGACACGAGGAACAGAACAGCATTTTCACGTTAGACAGAATTCACTGTAATCCCGCTCAGTTTGCTTCTCTTCCTCTATTGATTAACAAGGTCTGCCTCAATTGATTTGCAGAATTCAAACATGGAAATTAATCTTAGAATAATTTAGCCAGTGATGTGAGCACAGCTGGGTATAGAGAATTATTCAATGGCAATGTCTCTACTAAGATATATTTGAATAATGCTGTAAGATTGAAATCAAATAAAATGCTTTTTCCAATCGCCTCTGGGTTGTTTTTTTTCAAGCCATCTGCAATATTATTTCAAATCAAGGCTAGAGGTCCATTCACTCTGTAGCTCATGGGATGATTTCAGCATTACTCATACAGGGCATGTGTTAGGCAACTTTCACCCCTCACCCAGCAGTTACTACTGCAATGACCCCCCTCTGCAGATGCAAATCCACGAGCAGCATCCTTGGATTAAAAGTACATCAGTGAGTTTCTTTATAGGCTGTAAAATTGAACTTCTGTTTTACTAAAGCAAGCAAATAATTTTTTTTGCTTACAGCAGCGTGACCGGATAGCGGCATCACCGAAAGTCTTTCAGAGATGAATGAGTTTCCCTGTTATCTAGGGCAAAAATACAATGACTAACATTAACCACCACCTCCTCCTGCCAGTCGAAGCCACCGAGGTGAAATCCCGATCTCAATTAGCTTCCAACATCTTTTTCCTCAAACTGCACATCCCAGGTAGGGCTGCACGCTTTTGCATAAAATGAGAATCACGATTTTTTTTGGCTTAGAATTGAGATCACGATTCTCTCACGATTAACCGTGCAGCCCTAATCCCAGCATTTAAAAGATCTGTGCAAAAGCTGCAACTTCCCTTGGGTGAGAAGTGAAAAACAGCACAAGTTTGGGTATAAGCATATTCACTGTTCTCAACATGTAGCTTCAACTTGAAAAGCAGATCTTCAGACAAATATATCTGGACATCAAGTACCAGCGAACCACAAGGCCCTGATGAATGAAAACTAAAGCAGAACACTTCTCGAAATCGACTGTGATGCAGTCGGTGAGATCGTTTCTCCAGCGATGACTCTCACTCCTGTTGGCCTTGAACTAAAGCATTCACTTGTAATTTTAGTTATGCATCACATCCTGTCAGTATGCACACAGAGGCTCTCCCACTAAGAGCACATAATGTGTTTTGTAAGTTACTTACAGCATTTGTGTTTGTTACTTGCAGCCGATTTCATCTTCTGTCAGTTAAAATATCAAAAAAAAAACAAAGCATCTGAAACAGTCACAGTTTTCATTTTATTCTGGGATTATCCACTTCAAGGGTTAGGAAACAAGATTAAACATTTGACTAGACATGCTTCGGTGCTTTCAGTACTGAACAATTTCAGTATTCAGTTTCACTACGAACTACAGTCAGTCAAAAATACGATGAGGTTAAACATTAACCCTCAGTTACCCAAAGAGAGGCATTGAAACAGCCATGACAACGACAACATTTCAAAAAATAAAACTGGATGACTTTGATAGGACGACCTATGAATGGTTTTGATGCCTGCACCGATATCAGAGAACCGGACACCAAGTGACACTAATTCCCTTAAATTGCCCACAAGCTTTAATACAGAGAGATGGCGCTTTAGGAAAAAAGATGACAGGTGGATCAGACGCGCTCTCCTTGCCAGACCTTGCTGCTGTGAGGGAGGTCCAGCTCACAAGCAAGCAACTTTTAGTCCATCAGACAAAGACATAAGTACTAATGAAGCTGGTTTTTCTTCTTTCTGATGCTGCACTGTGCATATTAACGCAGTCCAAACTTAAAGCAGAACTAACCACGTACGGGCTGGCTACCTAATGTCAGCCACAGCTCCCTTTCCTGTCAAATCTAATAGCTCGATCTAGAACTTCTGAGGGGAACGCACTATTAGCCAGCCACATCAAAGGGATGCATCAGAGAGAGGGGGCGCGAGCGAGGGAGGTGGAGAACAAACAGGGTTGCGGAGGGTTGATACTCCTCCATTCTTGTTTCAAAGATAAGCTCATGAACAGCAAACAACCTTGCAGTGAGGTCACAGGGCTGTGCAAGACAGAAGTGTCATCAGACAACAATCGCACACGTCTGTAAATCCCGCTCGCTCCTGTTCTCCTGAATGCTGGGCAACCTCAAGGTTTCTTCTATCACACAAGGTGCACATGCAGAGAGGATTCAAACTCTCGCTCTGTTACTTCCTTTATACATTCACGCATGCACACCAGGGATTCCCCTTCAATGCACGCGGTGAGGCAGATTGTGCCACCTGCCTCATTTATTGTAATCACTAATCACATTTTTTAATATAAATAAATTACAAAAAACAAACAAAAAAACAACAGGTGCATGCACACCCCCTCCGCCATCCAAACATGTACTTTACTTAAGGCTGCTGTTCTAATAGCAAAGGGAGAGTGATAGAACAATAAAGCAGTGCATGAATAAATTTCACTCCATGTCACGCCATGTTACACTTTCAGACAGTGACACACAAGAAACTGAGGGATTCTCACCCAGCCAAAGCTTTCAAGCCTCCTCTTTTATTCAGCAGACAGACATGGAGCTGGCAGTTTAATCCACGCTGCTGGTCTCAGAGTAATCATTAAATGCTTTCAGTGATGCAACGCAGGGTTGGACCAGGCAATCGTCCCTCAGAGTACAAATAAAATACATTGGACCCCCCAAAAAAAACCTGGACTATTCCTGGCAGAACCCACGCACACAGTTCGAAATGAAACACAAAAAAGGCATGACAGACGTGTCACGGCTGGTTAGCAGAGAGCCAGCCTGTGAGGGGCTTCACTATGTCCGAGGAAAGTTTTGCAGAATCTCAGAAAGGCACACAAACACGGGAAAAAGTTCAAAGTTTGGCCAGAAGCCCTTCTTTTTTTTAAAAAAAAAAAAAAAACACTCTCTTATATCAAAGTCTTAACTGTGGACTCGGTATCCCAGCCGTCAGCTGCACTAAATGTCTCAGAGTGTAAGGAAGCCCTTTTCGCACCACAGCAGTTTGTACTCAGACCCCACCTGAAAATGAAACTTTAGAAAATGTACTCGTATGGAAAACCAAAGGTGCCCTGCAGAGGCAGGGAGTTTCAGAAGGAGAAACAATGGTTTCCACTGAAAATCGCAACAATATTTTTAAAAGAAAGAAAACTGGGTACATTTTGCTCACTGGAAGCCTTTTACTGTAATATGCATGAGGCACATTGCTGGCACACCAACTATATTAGCCTCCATAACCTGTGCTGGTGCTTATCAGCGGGTAAACAGGACAAATCTGTGTCAGAAGGACCGGAGCCACTACGCTCATTCATGGCCGCTTCTTTCCGTTTTCACCCAGCGTCAGATGAAGCTGTCACTATTGTCCTCGGTCACTCCTCTGACCCCCTTCTCCCCACCGCCTGCTCTGATATTGCACTTTTACTAGGAACTACAGTATCAAAGCAGGCGTCACATGACACTAAAAGCCTCACCAAAGTCATTCAGGCTCACCTTTTTTCCCCCAAACAGGACAGTGAGGGGGGGAAAGCCGTATAATTTTAAAGCACTGCGTCGGCACAATGGAGCTCTGTCCTAAATGACCGTCTAATAACTGAGCACAATAAGAAGCTGCTTTTTATAAACTGTGCAGGCCGTCATTTTATCATTTTTATTTTCACGAAGGATCGTTACGAAATGTGTCACAGTTAACCTGCCATGTTCTCACAGAAACTTCTTGACAGAACAGGCTAATCTCGGCGAACCGCCTAAACCCGCCAGGGCTGCGGAGAAACTAACTTACCAGGGGTCAAACTCGTGGATGATGCTCTCGAAACGAATGACAGCGAAGAGCCTGGAGCTGAACCCAGCCAGCCAAGCCAGGAACAGGATGGTGAACGACAGCAGGGACTGCCACCCGGCCGGCTGCGACAGGCCGCCGGACAGCCCGCCTCCTCCTCCTGCGCTGTTGCCTCTCTCCGCCACCGCCGTGCTGCTGCGCCCGTTCCCAGAGTACGCCACCCCGGAGTTCAGCGAGGATTTGTGTTTTTCAGAAACCGGGTGATGCTCCGCCATATTCTACGTCAGTCCTGTCGTGGCAAGCAAGCGAAGCGAGCTATCAGTTCTCGCACAGGAAAGAACCCCCCTTTCTTCCTTTTCTCTGCCACGCTCCACTTCCAAACCCACTCGCACCACCTTCCCTGCGGGCCCCGGACCCCCCAAAATCACCGGCTGTATCTCCAAACTTTCTAACCTTACTTCCCACCGACCGCTAAACCAGTTCAATAATCCCAGGGAGTTACATAGCAGCGCGGTTTTGCAGCACACTGGAAATGACACACACACGCGGCTCGAGCAGCTCTTCCTTCCTTCCTTGGAGCTGGATGAAAGGGGGCGGGAGCAGCGCGTGGAACAGGAAGCGCTGTCAGCCTCTCACAACGAGACAGGTACAGCTGAGGAGGACGCGGTTCCAGAAGAAACCCAATCCACGACCAAGCGCATTTGACAGACGGCCAATACGACCAATGACAAAAGAGCAACCTGACCGGTGAAGACGCTCCAGCGTGAGAAGCGAAGTGAAAGATGGTGTTGGAGGGGGGCTGACAGACAGCGGGAAAAGCCTATGGCACGCGGCAGGCTTTCTCTCCAGCCAATGAAATAAATGAATCTCACGGAAAATAGTAAAGAAACTGACAGAACAAGGACCGATGTGCCAGAAGAAGGGCTCTGTGCCAACTTTCTGTGTGGTACAAGCCGGTCTACCCATTCACACCGGAAGTAATGAGCTGTTTCTGATGAAGACATCAAGATGAAAGACAGTTGTGTCAGATCAACCAGTACATGCCGCTACCACTATGTGATAAGGTCTCAGTTACAACTACCGGCTATATTAATGATTAAGTGAAGTGACAGAGACCTCCTATCGCCATAAGCTTATGATTTGACTACACAAAGAGAATAAAAGCAATTTTATATTTCAAAACATTGAAAAATATAGACCTTCAACATGAATGTAAAAGTAATTTTAAATTTTACAGGTTCAAAGAATAATCTTGTCCTTTTAATTAAACAAATTCATACTATGTAACACGGATAAATGGGGGGACTTTAGCAAACCTGAGGTTACATAAAAACGCTTGTGTGGGGCAGGGGTGTCAAACTCCAGTCCTCAAGGGCCGGTGTCCTGAAACGTACATGTGTCCCTGCTGCAACACACCTGAATAAAATTAGTAGGTCATTAGCAAGACTTGACAGCATGCTCCGGTGGCAACCCCTAACTTTACTCAAGTAAATTCAAATAAATGTAAGTTTTTGGAAAAATGTACTTCTAAAAGTACTTTTGTTGCACCATGTTCATTCATTCATGAGGTGCTGTAACATGAATCAAATGTCTGAATTGCCACCTCAGCATGCAGTCAAGTTTTATAGCGTCTTAATGACCTATAGGGTCAATAGCTACCAATGGGGTGGGGGGTTGAATGTTGGGAGGTTAATTAAAGCGCACTTAGTTGAAGCTGGGAGACTCACAATAGGCCCATTTAAATTAAAGCATGTGCATGTGTGTCAAGAGCGTGTTTTTCATAAACTAGCTTGGATATTGGTCTCAAAAATACATTTGGATCTGGATGAGGGGGGAAAATGAAGGAGACTGGTGGTGGTGTGGTGTGTGCTCATAAATAAACACATTTTTTAAATGAATAAAAATCAAGGTTAGTGTTTAAAATCAATACTTTGACAGTTTTAGGGTGATACTGAGAAAGTGTAAAACCATACTGCATGGGGCTGAACTTATTTCTCCACATTTATTTGTGGATTCTATTTGCCTTTATTTTGTTTATTCAAATTCTGTTGCCCAAATGAGCAAAAATCCAAGAGAGAGATTAACAATATTTCCTCCTTGTTTTAGGCATAGAGGACTGTGACTGACTGTGCTTAGTATGTTTATAATTCCAATGGTTTTAAAATACAGCCCAAAACCACGGCAGAACCTCCACCATGTTTCACAGATGGCTGTAGACACACACTCACTGTCTCTTTGCCATACATATCAACATTGATTTGAACCAAAACAATCCTATTTGGATTCATTACTCCATCAGATCTGTTGCCACTGTTTTTCAGTCCAGTTCTTGTATAATTTGGTGCATCTCAGCCTTTTTTCTTTGTTTCCCAGCCATTGAAGAATGGCTTCATGACAGCCACAGAAACCATTTTTCATTGTGCTACCTGCAAAAACAAACGTTACAAATGAATGAATAAATAACCAGTCACAGTGGTATTATATTATTCTGTGGGAGAGGCTCAATATTCAGTTCTGTTCACATTTCTCCTTCAGTCTTGTCTCCACTCTGAAACAAGTCATGTGTCTTGGTGGAGCAGTGAGCCAACAGATCTACAATAGCTGTTTCTCTACCAGGAAACATCTTCACTGGCCTATAAAACAAAGCTGGATCCCTGCAGCAGTTTGGGGAATCTGAGACCATTAAATCCGTGTGTCTTGGATACAAGTTGACAGATAAAGAGATTGTTTTAAAACCAATCCTTACAAAAAGAAAAGCAGAGCAATAGTCCTGAGATGAAAGAGCTGTGCTGCTTTGAGAAGACCTCAAGCTTGATAATTTATCTACTGAGGCAAAGGGAATCTTCCTGAACAAAAAGGCATCTTCGGACCCTGTAATGAGTTTCACCATCACATTTAACAGAGTCAGCTATCTCAAGAAGAATTACGGAAGAGAGAATAAAGACTTAACCCTGAGAGCAGCATGTCTCCCTGTGACAGTCTAGCCATTGTTTCAAGGTTCCTCCACAAATTAACCCTGAGCAGGTCTGAGCATTTGTGTGTTATTGTATCTTTTATATTCAGGTATCTGAAATGTAAATTAGTGATAATTCTGTTAGTTTTTCACAATGTGGGGACTTTATTTCATTTGGAGAACTAAGAAAGGATGGCACAACATTTGAGAGGTGAGGGTTCATTTCAGTTTTATTTAAACGAATCTTACTTTAAGACAGCTGATCATAGTATTTGTGTTGAACAATTATCAACATATTTGCTCAGTCTGGTTCTCAACAGCGTTGCTTTTCTCAAAAGAGAGATTTCCTGTAGATTTTCTGATCCCTGCCTGCTGAGGTCATCCATTAGACCATGAAACATTTCCCCTCTGAGATTGAGAGATACTGGCTAGGTATAGTTGGGCTCACCTCAGTGCATGGCCTGGGCTCCAGAACCAGTACTGGACTTGAAGAAAGCATCTGCAGATGCTTTGTGAGCATGGGCTGTTACGATGCATTTGTCCTCTGTACAACTGCAATGGGAGCTTAGTCTGCATTGATGACAATAAGTCCTGCCCTTTGCCACTGATTGTGTTCATAATTTTTGTGGGCAGAATTTCCAGGTGAAGCCAGTAGGTGGAAGGCCTCCACCTGAGAGTAGAATCGATCTTTTATAATAAAGTCTCTCACAGAAATTACTTCCCTTTTTTTTTTTATCAGTTTCACATGCAAATAGTGCACATGCAAATAAGCCGTCGAAGAGATGAGCTAGAAATGTTAATATTGACTCGTACCTTGTATGAGTTCATTCTACTGTAAAGGATTTGTGAGATTAAAATTGTGCTTTGCAGAATTTAAAATGGAGTCTTCTGCAGAATTCAATACAATGCATTAACATGAGTGAAATGTACCAGAGAAATGAGGTAGAAAATTCTAGCCCAGTGATTGTAAAGGCCGTGTGGACTGAGAGTGCAACACAGTGTGTCTTCAATGTGTATAATGCCCTCCATAATGTTTGGGACAAAGACACAAGCTTTGTAGTTTGGCCTCTGTGCACCACCACAGTGGGTTGTAAATCAAACAATCAATATGCGAGTGCAGACTTGCAGCTTTAATTCAAGGGGTTGACAAAAATGTTTTACATGCAATGATTTAAGAATTACAGCCACATTTCTACACCATCTCTCAGTCCCAGAGGTTTAAAATTAGTGACAGTTTCATGGCCAGATGAGCACTGCTCTCTTGTTGTTTAATGACAAATGAAGTGGACATTTTATCTGATGTTGATTTAAAGTGTTACATTTATATTTTATAGCTTTTCACTGTAATTTGATTGTAATTTTAAAGGTGAAACCTAGAAGAGATGTTTGTGTGTAGGAGAGAGGCTGTAATTAGACTGAAAGACTCAAATAAACCTATCAGAGAGAAAACTTTAGAAGTGGCCAAATTCACAATCTGGTACATTCTTTAAAAGAATGAATGAACTGACCAGCTCAGCAGAACCAAAGGGCCCAAAAGACCACAGAAGACAATTAATGTGGATGTTGAATGAATTTCATACCATCTAACCAAGTCAAGAACACTCTTGAGGAAGCAGGTATATAACTGTAATAGTCTATAATCAAGAGGTGTCTTTGTCAATGTTAATACAGAGGGTTTATAACAAGGTGCAAACCCCTGGTTACACCAAGCCTGGGAGGGTCAGTTTAGACTTTGCCAGAAAGAAGAGCTGCACAGGTGTGTAAAAAAAGAAATCTTTGAAGCAAAATTAACCTGTACCAGAATGATGGGAAGAGAAGGAGCTCATGATCCAAAGCATGCACATCATCTGTCTAACCTGGTGGAGGAAGCATTATAGCATGGGCACCTGTGTCTGCATGTGGCTGCTGATAGAAGTGACAGGAGGAATTGTGAAGCATCAGCCAAATGCTGCAAAACTGATCAGACTGGTCTTTACCAGTTTATACCAATTTATATTAGTCTTTACCATTGATGCTGAACTTCTCAAAATTGAGGACTGCAATTTTTCATGCTAAATTTTTTGTAAAACCTATTGAATTAAAGCTGGAAGTCTGCACTTCAATCGCATGCTGATTGTTTGATTAATAGTTCATTGTGGTGGTGAACAGGGGGCAAGACTACAAAACTCGTGTCTTTGTCTGAAACATTATGGAGGGTAGGGAACGTTTTGTGATCTGGAATATAATGCATGTGGAAAAATACCAAAGATACATCAGGTTCATAAACTTATAGGCAAGAGTAGGCTTTAACCCTCAGCATTTGTTCATTAAATTATGTCTTGCTTCCACTATCTTTAAGTTTTGCATTTCACTATAACCATAAGATAGCCAGGTCCTAAAATATGATCTAGCGTATTAGAGCTCGCAGGAACACTGTGAATAGTCTCTCATATGAAACGAGTGATCACATGCTTAAATGAGCATGCCATTATTCATTGTACTAATCCCACATTACATGTTTTAACAGCTATTAGGGTAATTAATGAAGTGATGGAGAGTGACCTTTACAACTAATGAGCCATATTCATTCATTTGCCACATTTGGGCGCTGTGCAGTTGCACTCTGCGGAATCTGTGAAAATCTTACTATCGAAACACAGGAAGCAGTTTGTGGTGAGCTGCTTCCCTCCTTTCTAGTTCAGTTTCAGGCGCTAAAGATGTACAGTTAAGTGAAGGTGTGATCAGGCTTTTATGGTTTCAGTTGCATGATATCACAAACTATTGACAAACTGGCAGAAACTCGACTCAGAATAAACATGAATATAAAACAGAGGAAATACTTTTTGTCTATGGTGACGTCCTGTTTCTTATTAAACTGGGATGCAAGATTAATATGGTGAACATGAATCATTAACCAAATTATTCACCATGTAAAATGGTATTATTTTGTTTTCTTTGAAACACGACATGAACAGGTGGTTTAAAAAGTAAATTTGTATTAATGATCTATCCTAATTTGTTTATTTTGCATTTGGATAAGTCACGTGAACTCCGTAAACTTTACTGAAGTAAATTTGAATTGCACTTTATACACTGCTCCAAAAAATGAATAGAAAACTTTCTAATCAGAGTTCAGCATCAGGTCAGTTAAAACTGTGGGATATTGATGGGGTCAGTGAAGTAGCAGAGGGGGCTGTTAATCAGTTTTAGCTGCTTTGGTGTTAATTAAATTAACAACAGGTCCACTAGAGGGGCAACAACGAGACAACCCTTAAAATAGGAATGCTTTCTGCATTTGGCTAGGGTCAGTGTCACTACTGGCAGCATGAGGCAATACCTGGATCCTACAGAGCTCGCCCAGGCAGTCCAATTCCTGAATAAATAAGTGTCATTGCCA
Organism: Maylandia zebra; assembly: GCF_041146795.1. Taxonomy (NCBI): domain Eukaryota; kingdom Metazoa; phylum Chordata; class Actinopteri; order Cichliformes; family Cichlidae; genus Maylandia; species Maylandia zebra. The sequence goes on along the minus strand of NC_135177.1, from coordinate 6,297,011 downwards.
GTGATAGAAGTCATTATGAATGGACTTTATAAAGGAAAGTTAGGAGAGCTTGTTTAAGGTATTTAAATTATCAGTTAAGAGACAATGAGCTTAGTTTTTGTTAGATTTGCTGCTGTGGGATCATTGGGCTCATTGTTGTGTTACATGACCCATTTCTGGGCAAGCTTTATCTGCCAGACAGATGGCCTCACATTTGACTTTGATATACAGAGGAGCTCATGACAGTGGGTGCTCAGGTCACGTGACTGCAAAACAAGCCAAAATCAGCACTCCACTAGCTGCGGAAGTGCTGATAACATTAAAAGAATTAAGTATAACCAAAACTATACTCCTCAGTATGGGACAAAAGATAAATATATATTTCAATATGAGTAAGAAACATAAATTAAGAAAAATAAACAACCTGTTTGTCTTTTACTAATTAAATATTACAATGATTGCTCATGGGAGATTTTAGAGTGTGGGGGGTGGGCGGTATTGACATGCTTTACAGGGTTAATACAGTGTAGCTATATAGTGCAGTACCAAATTTAGCCACTTGACGGGGATCTAAATCTGATTTGTGCCTTTAGGATTCTCCAGACAAGATCATTCCTGAAAAACTTTCATGGCAAGAGTAAAGCTGTACCATAAAACAGCAATTAAAAAATACACAGGTACAAAAAGAGCTTTAAGGATAAAATCCAAAAGAAATAAATAAAATAAAAATAAGTAATAATACCTGATGTATTGGAATGTATCTGAAATGTAGCCACGACATGAGCAGAATTAAGATTTGTAGAGCATTTATGGAAAGACAAACCTAAAATAATTTTTTGGTTTAGCTGCCATTTAGATTTAACAGTAGCTTTGTACTTCTTACCTCTAATAAGGATTTTTCTTTTTCTTTTTTAGCATCCAGATCTAAATGTTAAAACAGAAGATCTGCAAGACCAAGTGCAGATTAGAAATTTGATTTAAAAGAAGAACTCTGTTTATTTAGCATATGGCTATATTGATGGTTTGTTGGTGACCTTGTGCTTATTAAAAGATACTGCTACAAAATTTAGATGCTGTTTCCTCCAAAATGTTATCACATCTGTATTTAAATTAAGATCAGGAAACACCTGTACCAATCAGATGATCAGAGGCCAACTGATACAGTGCGAGTGTGTCACTCTCCTGAACAGACCCACTGACATAGACAAAGACCTAACTGTCTCCAACTGTGGGGTGGAGCCAGTGCAGGTGAGGTGCCGACAAGCAGGTGGGTGAAAAATAAGCTGCAAAACTAACCTGAGTGACAAACCAGCGAAAGACAGTGTTTCCTGATGCTATTGCGACGACTCTCGTTCAGTTACATTTAACTTGGATCCTTTTTAAAAAAAAAAAAATGTTTGTTATAATTTCATGCTGTGAAATTTTATTTCACTCTGAAGAGCCTAAAACTGTTGCCACTATCAGGAAAACATCTATCAGCATATCAAGATCCTAACAACACCTCTGTTCACTGTTGTCTTGCCTCTCAGCATCCAGATAAGTAAGTCATGTAAAATCATATTAGAGTGCATCATAGGTGAACTGTTGACTCTCACTGTAGCAGTCGGCCTCTCTGATCATCTGATTGGTGCTTTTTTTCATTGTTTCCCTGATCTTAATTTAAACCTAGATGTGACCACATTTTGGAGGGAGCAGCGTCTAAATTTTGCAACAACTTTCATTATTTCATAATCTTTTAACATGCACCAAGTAACTGGCAAATCACCATTTTAGCCACATTCTAAATAAACAGAGTTTTAGAAACTAGCAGATGTCTTTCTTTAAATCAAGTTTCTAATCTACAGTTCTTCTGTTTTCACATTTCAATCTGTGTGGTAAAAAAAAAGAGAAATTTCCATATGATATGATGTTTTTAGGGAAAATGTGTGTTTGTGTATGAGTGTCATTTTTTAAGTAAGGTAATGGTCAGATACTCTGCTAGGCCTCAATCTAAGATGTGTAAATATGGAAGCCTCCTTTCTGTCCAGCGCATGATGCCTGGGCGCTGTACAGTGATGGTCCCACCCACTCACAGCAGCTGGAAAAAATGCAAATGTTGCTTATGCAATAAAAAGACACTGAAAAAAGAGAATTCATGGATGGGCAGCTTTGCTTAAATCCTCCAGTTTCGACAGAATGGGACTCATGAGGTGACATAATTTAGCAGGAAGTGCAAAGTCAATTCTAATGAATCAGGAGTGATTCCTGTAAAACTGAGTGGATTAATAACGCTTCTGATAAGAATCTTTTGATTGCTTTGTGTAGAACGCATGTTCTCCTTTTTGACAGACAAATGTTTTACTGCTCTGTCAAAACACCCTAAGAAACCATAACATTTGAGATAGCATGTGACAATCAGCATATTCCTGTAAACAACAATGCACAATCTGTCACATAATTTATGGTTAAGAAGTAAATTATGGACATGGTTTAAACAACTGATTTGCATGTTAGTTACACTTTCATTACATAACACTGTCTTTTGTGCTGACATTTGAAGGAATTGCTTTTAATTGTCCTGGATTTTGCACAGTAGATTTTTCCACAACATGACGATCTCCATATACATTCTGTTCTTCGAGAGGTGAGTCATGTAACTCGAGGCTGCTGAGAAGACAATTACAAAACAGAAATTTGACTCCAGTGCACAAACTGTACAAACTGACTCAGCTCAAGTCTCAATATTACTTCAACACTCCTACTGATGTATTCATCCGATAGAGCTGAACGTGTAAACAATTAAAAAAAAGAAGTAAAAATAAACTAAAAATACAGTAGAGTAAATCCTTCCATGACTAAATTATGCTTAAATATGCTAAATGCATGTCAAAAACCTCCTATCTCCGTGTAAGTTCTCAGTTATCCAGTTGAGTCATAAGAGCTTGAAAAGAAGGAAGTGGCTTCACCACTGCTAGAACAGCTGGAGTAGAGTCCCTGCTCTATACTCTGCTTTATCAACGTGGACTAATAAAGCAGTGGGTACTAGCCCACTTTTAGAAACAGTGGCTGACTCCAGTGGATGCTGGTCGGGTGCTCCAACAGGAAAATGCCCCAAACCTCGGGACTGTGGAGCATGAATAACAAAAATGAAAGCATAAAACGGCTGGAAATGTTAGGATACGTTCTGTGGATGTTGCAGGTTTCGCAAGCTTCCTCGAGCACTTGGAGAAAACGAATTGGTGGAATTTTCCTCTCTGAACACAGACCTGTGGAGTCTTAATGGAAACGTACCAGAAGTAATCATCAGACATGGTGCAACCTGTGGGCGTAGCGTCAGTAGGTGGCAGTGAATGATATAAATACGAGGCACGATGCGGTAATTACACAGCATCACAGTACACCTGTATGAGAACAACATGGAAGGACACCACAAAGGTAAGACTTTAGGAAGTTATTCTTTATTTAGATTGAGAGCTAAATTTCACAACCAGGAAGAGTGTTAAATCACCAAGCACTCTAATAATAATAATGATGATGATGATAATAACAATGCTTTCAAATTACTGTATAAAACTCATAGCAGGGTTAATGGGTTGTGGTAGCTTTGTGTTAGTGGTGATAATCCAGCTATTTGGTTCAAATAGGTGTGCAAAAGGCAATCATGCTTAACTAATGTCTTTCTTAATGAAATTTCATGTCAAATATCATGTTGCTACAGGCAGCTTCTTCAATGTGCTCTGTAGTGTTGGACTCTTTGAGTACTCTGAGGCCAGCTATTACAGTTCTGGGTCTTTGTTGGCATTACAGATAGTAAAATTAAAGTATCAAGCCAGTGCTTTCTGCTCTCTGCTTTCTGTCTCTGATAGTTAACCCTTTAACGCCTGAACTATGAAATAAGTGCCAGGAAAGTTACTTTTTTTGATACTGGATTTTTTATTCTGACAAATGAGAGAAAAAAAAGAAAATATATGAGTTTTAATTTGTGTCATATCCACTATAGTTAAGAGATATTCTGCCAATTACTAATCTCACTTTGAGGTGCAATAATGTTCTGATCTGTTTTGGCTTTTAGTTTCCTCTTTGCCGTGTTCCAGAGAGGCGGCTTTGATTCGTCTCCTACTGGTGTCAGGGAAACAGGGTTGTTGGGAAACAGGGTTGTTGGGAGACTGTTTAGGGTGTGTTTGAAAGCGGTCAGTCTCAGCACCAGCTGACTTAGGTGACTGTTTTCTGGGACCCTTTTTGGGCTTTGGAGGGCTTTGGAATGGGGCGTGGTTTAAGAAATGGATTTAAAACTTGACTAAAAAATGTGAACACAACTCTGGCTGACCGGCAATTGTTGGTGTTTTTCTGTGTTTGCGTAAAGTCTGTCGGCAGAGTTTCTGTTGGGTGTTTACCCCAACAGCCACAGCTGTGATGACTGGGTGGACCCCATACTTCACTACCCTGCAGAGCAGTGGGCATTGAACTCTAACTGGAATTTAGAAATGTAAAAATAAAAATGTTCTCTTAACTGGATTTAGAGCTTTTATAACCTTTCCTTTAGTGTATTCACCATGTTGATGTTATAATTATGCTATTATGGTTATACCAAGGTGTCATACTGTTTTAATGTGGGCTGATACCTGACTCCTCTTTTCTGTGTTTGAAAGATAAAACACTCTTATCCAAATTTCTCTCAGTAAGTCAGTGTTGAAGGTAAAGTGCCGAAGTGAAATCAGCTTTAAGAGAGAAAAAATCTTACAGCAAAGCAGATTACAGAAGAAGGTCTGTGTCAACTGAACGAGGAAGTGTTCCACACTAAGAATAAAAAAAAATGGGAAATTGGAAGAAAAAGATGAATTGCTAAATCATTCGTTAAGCACTTTCTTGCCAAACAATCTTTTACTTCAGCCAGCTTTGAGGAAAGCTTTGGAGAGCCTTCTTTATCTTTATCTTCTGTCATGTTTGAACGTAATTTGCATCGGCTGAGCTTTTCAAAATGTATCTAGTTTTTGAGAAAGCCACTGATGTCAGAACTCATATGATTTAATTTGTCTTTATTCAGAGGAGAAAACCAGTGATGTCCAAAGCCCGGCAGATCCAGGTCATCCAGTGAAATGTTCTCCAGTCATCATTGACAATATTCCTCTGAATGGACCCACTGTGAATGTACTCGCATCAGAGAACTTCATTCACCAGTCCATGTCCATCATTGTGGAAAATGCAATAAAAAAGGCCACAGACGTCAGAGAAAAGGTAAACAATGAATGTATGGATATGTAACTATACGACAGCAAATTCTGCTCTGTTTGACTTCGACAGTGACATGTTTGTTCCTGCTGATCAGGTTTGTGAGTGGCGCTCTCCCGAGCAGCTGAAAGAGCTGCTGGACCTCGAGCTGAGAGATGGGGGAGAGTCAGAGTCTGAGATCCTGCAGCGCTTCAAAGATGCCATCAGATACAGCGTCAAGACTAGTGAGTGTTTGAAATTTAATGAACTGAGATCCGAACACAGAGACACCACTTTAGGAAAGTGGCTTCCTGAATGTTTCTGTAGCAGTGATGTGGAGGGACATTTAATGAACCCAGGCTACCAGATGCCAAATACCCTGCAGACAATCATCAGAACTATGGGTAGATCAGGAGATAATGGCCCCTGGGCATAAACAGGCACAAACAATATGTTCTCACTCCCAAAGCGTAATATTTGATGCTAGGTGACAAATCGTCAACATATTACACCTCTGGGCACCCAACACGTCCCTAAATGACGAGATCGGAAAAATAAGGAAACGTGAGTGCCGTTTCAATCTACACATGTTCGTTCATTTTACTTAAATTTAAACTTTCGAAAACACTATTTAACGTCATTAAAGTGCTGGTTAAAGTTAGGGAGAAGGTTATGGGTATAGGGTTAGGGATAAGGATAGAGTTATGGCTGGAATACATGGCTGGAACGTGTATTACTGGGGGACCATAATTCTACTGATGTCATCCATAACACTGCGCGTTGCATAAGAAAGCGGAAGGTCACCTTTCACGCTCCTCAGGAAATCCGCGGGACGTGACAAGTTGTCGGGATGTTACGCCTCAGGCATAAGAAGCTATATGTCGTTTAGTGGTCCGTCATGCCTTTAATGTAATTTAGCACCTCTTCTACTGTTGACACCTCTTTTCTTTTATATTTCTGACATCAGTCTGCTGGAGTTTTTAATGTCTCTGTAGCTGTTTTGTGTTGGGCGAGGTTTTTTATTTCACTGGATTTTTTTGTAGTTTCTTTGGTTGTCTTTGTAGTAATTTTGCTTGTTCTTTAGTCTCTTTAAAACTCATTTTTTTTGTAATTTTTTTTTTAACTCCCTTTGTGTCTCTTTATACTGTTATTCCATTTTTGAGTCAACTTAAAAAAGATGCAGAGTTGTGTTGAACTCTTGAAGATGTAAATTCTGAATGAAGAAATGACACTTTGATGTATTTTACTTACTTACTTCAGGATGTTTGATTAGCCCTCATCTGATTCTTACCTGGCCTGATTCAGCTTTTAATATTTTTTAGCTCATCCTCATTTCTTCAACCAACTGTATGCTGGGATGGAGCCCTACTCTATGGTGGCAAGCTTCATTATTGAGGCTCTCAAGCCCAGTCTGTGAGTACTGCACTTATTTACAGCTAAATACTTTGTAGAGAAATCTTACAGGATCATTCAATATTCAGTACTGTTGTAAGATTTGGTTTGGTTTTTAATCAGGTACACATACGAGGTGGCTCCAGTCTTCACGCTGGCGGAGGAAGCTGTGTTGAAGAAGATGATGGAGTTGATTGGCTGGAAGGATGGCGGAGATGGAATCTTCAATGCAGGTATAATCGCCGACAGATAATAACAGCAGGTATACCAGAGTTGGAGAAAGAACGTCAACATATCAAGTCATGAAACTGAAAAAAAAATGAGACTATGACATCACCTCTTCTTTTAACAACACCTTGCACATTTTTTAGAAGATAGCCAATTATTGTAGTGATGAAAACCAAATGCTTATACTATACTGGCTGATACAGGAATTTAACTGCTCAACAGCTTAAAAGCTGCATGATAATGCATCCGGGGAGGGTGACAGGTTCGTATTACAGAAAAGCCAGTTTAGCAACTTCTTGTAATGAGTCAATCAGTTGTGTTATATTACGATTCTTTGAGAAATAAGGATAATCTTGGTGGTAGTATATGTCTCTGATTACGCTGCCTCTACAATTGTTAAGGTTGCCCATGCCGTGTACACAAAAGCTTCCACACCGCCACAGATTATGTGTTTTGAACTGTGTGCACCATATTTCAGTAAAATAAAGGCTTTGATTTGTGCATCATTGCACTTTGTCACAACCTTTTTGGACACACAGTAGAATGTTAATATCTTTTTCTTAAGAAAATAAACATCTCCTACGTTTTTCACTTCCAGGCGGTTCAATGTCCAACATGTATGCTGTGAACTTAGCCAGGTACCGTTGCTGCCCTGACATAAAGGAGAACGGCCTCTCTGCAGCTCCACGCTTGGTCATGTTCACGTCACAGGAGGTACGTTTTCTAAAAGTCATTACAAAAAAAATTCTTTGACCGATTGTTTTTTTTGGCCACATTTTCTTACTTCCTAAAAGTAAATCCTAAATATAATTTGTCTCAGAAGAAGCTCTTCTCTGTCTTTTGTCTAACCCTCTTAATAAGCAAAACATTCTTTTCTGGCCTCTTTAACACAAATGAATGTTGGCATGAATGTTTTACTTGCTTGATTAAGCAGACAAATCTTGCATCTCTTGAGGGGATGCTCGCCTTGCAAATCTACCAGATTCTTTGAAGAACGGGTCGCGCGGTGAAATTAGATCTGCTTTGTACGACCGTAATTGTTGCATAATTCTTCCTTTATCTCTTTCAGTGTCATTACTCCATTTCCAAAGCAGCAGCTTTGCTGGGGATTGGCACAAAGAATGTCTACGCGATACCATCTGATGAGAGGTAAAGAGCCACTCGCACACTCCCGTCTGTTTACACCTACAGAGGGACCTGGCATTGCACGGTCCAGACTTGGTGTGGGAATACCTCATTGTGTTTCAGCGAAAATGACGCTTAGTCTGCTGGGGTAAAAATGAGTTAGTAAGCTGACTGAATGATGAGTTGCTGTGTGTGTTTTTCAGAGGGAAGATGATTCCTTCTGCTCTGGAGGAGCAAATACTGTCTGCCAAAAGTGAGGTGAGCGAGCAGTCGCTGGCTGTTGTGATGGGCTTTAATTAAAGTTACAGAATTATTGAACAAAATGTTCATGTGCGTGTGTTCAGGGTGCAGTTCCCTTCATGGTAAACGCCACTGCAGGAACCACAGTGCTCGGAGCGTTTGATCCCATCGATGTAATTGCCGACATCTGTGAGAAGCACAACCTGTGGCTGCATGTGGATGTGAGCCCTATGATTAATTAATCAATTTATTTATTTCCTGTAACCATGTCTGACAATCAGCTCTTCTTATTATAATATTCTCTTTTTTCCTCAGGCATGTTGGGGAGGAGCAGCTCTGGTGTCCAGCAAGCATAAACACCTGTTAAAGGGCATCCACAGGTAAACAGGCAGCTGTACGGATGAAGGCATCATTGCCTCTTAGTAAAGTGAAATGCTGATCGTTTCCTGTTGTAACCTCTCCTCCTGCTTTGTGGTTTTTCATCAGAGCCGACTCTGTTGCCTGGAACCCTCATAAGATGCTGATGGCATGTCTGCAGTGCTCGGCTTTCATGGTCAGAGACAAAACGGTAAGCATGAATAATCCTCATCAACAGACTCCTCATCTGTGGTCCAGAAACAGCACATGTGACTGTGGCTTCTTACATTTTCAGCCTCTTTACGGCTCCATATAGTCAGGCTAAATGTTTGACAGGAAAAAAGTTATAAATTATAACAAGCTTGTCACTACTTGTGTGTTAGCTACACAAGTTAGAAAGAAAACTTTAACATTCAACTACACAAAAGGTCAGTTGAATGTTAGGTTTGGCTCCCACTCACTTCTCTCAAGGCCTGCAAATTCACACCATTGTTAATCTCTCACTGGGCTCTTGTGCTCTTTCTGTTAACAGAAATTCAAACTGGAAATGTAGAGTTTACCATTCTAGACAATAATTGTACTCTTTATGTGTCCGGACCCATCTTCATTTTTACATAAGCCATACACCCTATATACATACATACGTATATATTGGTTGTTGTTGTTGTTGTTGTTGTTGTTTTAACTGAGTTATGTTTGGACATTGCTTCATATGTAATTATATCTATGTGACAAATACCTTAATGAATACTTTAAGGTTAACATAAAGGTGAGGCCTGTTTTATGTCGGTCCATCAGTGGTTGTTGAAATTCTTGCTGAAAAGTTTAGTGTTACAGTCCAGCTCACACAACTCAGCAGACATGACTGGAATATGAATGTACATCAGAGAAATATGACCAGCCACATGCGCTTAATTAACAAGTTGGGGCTAGGACAGATCACCAGTCTATCTGTCTATAGGGAGTGCAGAATTATTAGGCAAGTTATATTTTTGAGGAATAATTTTATTATTGAACAACAACCATGTTCTCAATGAAATCAAAAAACTCATTAATATCAAAGCTGAATGTTTTTGGAAGTAGTTTTTAGTTTGTTTTTAGTTTTAGCTATTTTAGGGGGATATCTGTGTGTGCAGGTGACTATTACTGTGCATAATTATTAGGCAACTTCACAAAAAACAAATATATACCCATTTCAATTATTTATTTTTACCAGTGAAACCAATATAACATCTCCACATTCACAAATATACATTTCTGACATTCAAAAACAAAACAAAAACAAATCAGCGACCAATATAGCCACCTTTCTTTGCAAGGACACTCAAAAGCCTGCCATCCATGGATTCTGTCAGTGTTTTGATCTGTTCACCATCAACATTGCGTGCAGCAGCAACCACAGCCTCCCAGACACTGTTCAGAGAGGTGTACTGTTTTCCCTCCTTGTAAATCTCACATTTGATGATGGACCACAGGTTCTCAATGGGGTTCAGATCAGGTGAACAAGGAGGCCATGTCATTAGTTTTTCTTCTTTTATACCCTTTCTTGCCAGCCACGCTGTGGAGTACTTGGACGCGTGTGATGGAGCATTGTCCTGCATGAAAATCGTGTTTTTCTTAAAGGATGCAGACTTCTTCCTGTACCACTGCTTGAAGAAGGTGTCTTCCAGAAACTGGCAGTAGGACTGGGAGTTGAGCTTGACTCCATCCTCAACCCGAAAAGGCCCCACAAGCTCATCTTTGATGATACCAGCCCAAACCAGTACTCCACCTCCACCTTGCTGGCGTCTGAGTCGGACTGGAGCTCTCTGCCCTTTACCAATCCAGCCACGGGCCCATCCATCTGGCCCATCAAGACTCACTCTCATTTCATCAGTCCATAAAACCTTAGAAAAATCAGTCTTGAGATATTTCTTGGCCCAGTCTTGACGTTTCAGCTTGTGTGTCTTGTTCAGTGGTGGTCGTCTTTCAGCCTTTCTTACCTTGGCCATGTCTCTGAGTATTGCACACCTTGTGCTTTTGGGCACTCCAGTGATGTTGCAGCTCTGAAATATGGCCAAACTGGTGGCAAGTGGCATCTTGGCAGCTGCACGCTTGACTTTTCTCAGTTCATGGGCAGTTATTTGGCGCCTTGGTTTTTCCACATGCTTCTTGCGACCCTGTTGACTATTTTGAATGAAACGCTTGATTGTTCGATGATCACGCTTCAGAAGCTTTGCAATTTTGAGACTGCTGCATCCCTCTGCAAGATATCTCACTATTTTTGACTTTTCTGAGCCTGTCAAGTCCTTCTTTTGACCCATTTTGCCAAAGGAAAGGACGTTGCCTAATAATTATGCACACCTGATATAGGGTGTTGATGTCATTAGACCACACCCCTTCTCATTACAGAGATGCACATCACCTAATATGCTTAATTGGTAGTAGGCTTTCGAGCCTATACAGCTTGGAGTAAGACAACATGCATGAAGAGGATGATGTGGACAAAATACTCATTTGCCTAATAATTCTGCACTCCCTGTATATAAACAGTGGAGCATTAGACAGCTATGTGCTTCAGCACAGTCATTCAGCAGAGCTTTGGGCCTGGGGTGGACCTGCCAGTACAGTTCACTGCAGACTAGTTCTCTTGTAGTTCCACATTTTGGATTTATATATAATGCTAAATGCTCGCATAAAGGCCTAGTTGCATTATGGTGTCAACATGTGTAGGTTTACACTTTTTCCAAACTGATTAAGAATCACTGAAGGAAAAACAACTATAAACAGAGTAAAAGGTAACATTCAGTACAGTGCGAAATACCCATCATTATCTAGCCTTGTGCAGACTACAAGTCCTGGTTTCCTGTGTTTCTTGTGCTGACATAAATAAAAAAAGGTTCTCCGACTGATATACCAGAGTCTATTACCTCCTGTTAAAATATAAAATCACTCTATATAACTCATCTGTGTCCTTGTGCTCCCTCAGAGTCTCCTGCAGCGCTGCCACTCTGCACGGGCCTCTTATCTCTTCCAGCAGGACAAGTTCTACGATGTCAGCTACGACACGGGGGACAAGTCGGTGCAGTGCAGCAGGAAGCCAGATGCTTTCAAAATCTGGCTCATGTGGAAGGCTTTGGGAAGCAAAGAGCTGGAGCAGAGGGTGGACAGAGCCCTCGCCATGGCAAGGTCAGTCTGAGGAACCATGGGCTGCAGATAAATATCACAGTGACCGCATGGCAATATTTACTAAATCAGAAATAGGAACAAAAAATTTATGTAGTGGTCCTTCACACCACAGAAGTATTGCTCATTCATGGAATACAGGCTTTGCAGCATAAATTACAGAAGAATAGACCCAGCAGTGCTTCATGCACAGAGACTGAGGACTGCTGTGAACTAACTGCTCTAACTTTAACTGACAATATGAAACTATGTGCACGACTGTGGGGACTAAGCTGGTGCACAGTGCACTCTAGTGGCCATTTCTGTGAATGACCTCAGTAATAAGCAAAAATGTGGAATGGCATTATTATCATTTATGTTTAATTTCAATAAAATAAAAATAATAAAAATGCAAAATATGCAGTAACATTATAATAAATTACTTAATTAATGAAAAATATTACTCTTTTTAAAATGATTGGCTAGCACACTATACAACCCCTAGGCTATATAGTGCATTCTCAATGCATTTTACAGATATATTTGCTTTACTAAATCAAAAATATCTAGTTAATTATCCATATGAAAGACTAATGATTGAATTAAAAAAACAGTTACTTTATTATTAACCCCAATTCTGAAAATATTGTGATAAATGCAAAGACTTTCCCTATGACAGCTGGGACGGGCTCCACTCCTAAGACTAAGTATTATTATGGCTTGTATGTTGAGCGGTGGAAATGATGATATAAATCTGTGCTGCGATCTGAAGCTAAATTTTCTTCATCACAGATATCTGGCAGAAGAGATCAAGAAAAGAGAAGGATTCCGTCTGCTGATGGAAGTAAGTTAATTCACACTAAACCACTAAATTTCATGTCATTACGAACTATGAAAAGAAGCATTTCATTCATGTTTTTATTTATTTATAGAAGTGCATACATCTCAATTTTATATCTCTACAGCCTGAATATGCAAATATTTGCTTCTGGTACATTCCACCCAGCTTGCAAACCCTTCCAGATGGCCCTGAGCTCTGGGAAAAGCTCCACAAAGTAAGTCGTTAACCACCTAAAAGTGACATTCTAAAATTTGATGATGACCAAATCCTCCCGTGTGTTTTGTGCCAGTCATTGCAGTGTTTCCTCCCTCCTCCTGCAGGTGGCACCTGTGATCAAAGAGCGCATGATGAAGAAGGGCAGCATGATGGTGGGCTACCAGCCACACGGAGAAAAGGCCAACTTCTTCAGGATGATCATCATCAGTCCTCAGGTCAGCAGGCAGGACATGGACTTTGTCCTGGATGAGATCAACAATCTGGGAAAGGACTTGTGATGACTCCCCAGCTTTGCACATCAGGGGCAGGCTTGTTGAGAACAGGGCCGGTTTTACCACCACCATTATGGAGCCCCCTCCACCTTTCAGTTTTCACTTCCTTTTGTTGTTTACAATAAATTTATTTAATCTATTTAAATGTAAGTAAGGCAGGGAAGTGATGTAACGACAGGGGCAGAGATGTATGTTTGTTTGCCTGCTACCTGATTTCCTCTTGATTTATTTTTATGCCACAGTTTTTATATGTGAGAGTGACATGCTGTTTGTCTTTTTATTAAAGTCCCAAAACTGATTTCACTGATCAATTTGTGAATGGCTCATTAATCCGCTAGCTTGCACTAAGAGTGCTCACATAATCCAACAAAGATGTGTTAATGTTTTACCAGAACACAGCAGCTGGTCAGCAGAGGCCCCACACAATCACTGTGGCTTGACAGCCACAGCATGCATTCATGTTTATCTCGCTAAGTGAGCATATCTTTGTAGATGCCAGTGACCTAAAATCCTTTGTGACTCTGCAGAAGTTCATAATGGAAGCAGCAGCTGGCAGCAGGGTATTTAAGTCAACATCAGAGAAATACCCCAGCGAACTTGAAATAAAGTATCTTAGCTGGCTTCTTTTCACAAATAAATGAGGGCCCAGAATGAAAGGAAGACAAAAGCAAACAGAGATAGCAGACAAAATATATCTACACATATATGTATGTATTGTATGTAGAATTTATGACATGCTGGTGGTGGTGTGTGAAAAACATCCACAAACAAATGCAACCAAAGCCACAAAAACGACAGATAATAGAATAATTATTAAAAGAAAACTTCAGTCTCTGTGGTAATGTGCCACTAACAACTGGTCAAGTATCACATCCATGCCTTTTCCAGACTCTTACAGTAAATGCATCACACACATTGATGTAACCAGATTCTTACCCTGGATGGCATTACCTTGGCCTCCAGTAACACTGCGAGGAACCTTGGAGTCATTTTTGACCAGGATATGTCCTTCAATGCACAAGTTAAACAAATATGTAGGACTACTTTCTTCCATTTGTGCAACATCTCTAAAGTTAGAAATATTCTGTCTCAGAGTGACGCTGAAAAACTAGTTCATGCATTTATTACTTCCAGGCTGGACGACTGTAATTCATTATTATCAGGATGTCCTCAAAACTCCCTGAAGCCTTCAGTTGATCCAAAATGCTGCAGCAAGAGTCCTGACAGGGACTAGAATAGAGAGCATATTTCTCCTATACTGGCTTCCCTTCATTGGCTTCCTGTTAAATCCAGAATTGAATTCAAAATCTTGCTCCTCACATACAAGGTCTTGAATAATCAGGCCGCATCTTATCTTGATGGCCTTATAGTACCATATCACCCCATTAGAGCACTTCGCTCTCGCACTGCAGGCTTACTTGTTTCCCCCGTCCCCCCAGAGTATTTAAAAGTAGAATGGGAGGCAGAGCCTTCAGTTTTCAGGCCCCTCTTCTGTGGAACCAGCTTCCAGTTTGAATTCAGGAGACAGACACTATCTCTACTTTAAAGATTAGGCTTAACACTTTCCTTTTCGCTAAAGCATATAGTTAGGGCTGGACCAGGTGACCCTGAATCCTCCCTTAGTTATGCTGCAATAGGTGTGAGCTGCTGGGGGATTCCCATGATGCACTGAGTGTTTCTTCTTCAGTCGCCTTTCTCACTCACTATGACCTCTCTGCAATGAATTACACTTGTTATTAATCTCCGGCTCTCTTCCACAGCCATGTCTTTTATTCTGTCTTCCTTTCTTTCTAACTTAACCCTAACCGGTCGCAGCAGATGGCCCCGCCCCTCCCTGAGCCTGGTTCTGCTGGAGGTTTCTTCCTGTTAAAAGGGAGTTTTTCCTTCCCACTGTTGCCAAAGTGCTTGTTCGTAGGGGGTCATATAATTGTTGTTTTTTTCTCTGTATGCATTATTGTAGGGTCTACCTTACAATATAAAGCACCTTGAGGCAACTGCTGTTGTGATTTGGTGCCGTATAAATAAAATTGAATTGAATTAAATTCACATTGACTTTTCACCTTCTAAGAAATATCAGTGTTTCCTCATTTTATTCTACTAAATATTTGTGTGAATAATTACTACGTAGGTTGATCTTGTTTTATGACCAAAGCTGCACTTTGTGGGTTTACAGTGACCCTGATGTTTCATGCTAAAATTGAAGAAATTTCCCTCAAAGTATCTTTGACACCATGTCATGTTTACAAGAATGGGATGGAAAACATGAAGACCGGTTTGGCTGTTACTGGCCTGCATAACAATGCATAACATAATTATTCAGGGAGCGAAAACACATGGGCATTGCTGAAAGACAAATATATATTTAGATAAAACAAAACAAAACACAAATGTTATACAGCGTGTGGAATTCTGACATTTATTTTGGTTGTCTGGTTGGTATTTACAGATGAAATATTTACAGATAATCAGACATCTTTGTTATTAAGTTGCATCACTTGTCTGATAGTGCTGTGAAAATTCCTGACAGATCCATCTGTGTCATAGGAAGGCTCTTTGCATATGCCGATCATTAATCACAAGTCCTTTCCCAGATTATGGATCTCATCCAGGACAAAGTCCAGGTCCTGCCTGCTGACCTGAGGACTGATCACAACCATCCTGAAGAAGTTGGCTTTTTCTCCAAGAGGCTGGTAGCCTGTCATCATGCTGCCTGTCTTCATCATTCGCTGTTTCACCACTGGGGCCACCTAGAGGAGCAGGGTAGAAACTGCAGTGACTTTTTACTCCATATTAATGTACCAAAAGCCGGCAGCAGTGTGTGAGAGGGTCACACTTTTCTTGTTTATCACAATAGAATTCATGCATTTGCCATAGTAAAAGTGAATAATCTCTTCATGTCAGCATTAGAATACATTAAAATAACCCTCTGCAGTGATGAACTCCTTACAGTGTGGAGCTTCTTCCAGAGCTCAGGACTCTCGGGAAGGTTCCTCAGGCTTGGCGGAAGGTACCAGAAGCAAACGTTTGCAAATTCAGGCTGCAGAGAAAAACAGTTTAAATAATACTGCCTTAAAGATGGAAATGAAGGTCAGCTTTAGGGGTTTAGTTTCAAGTCATGTATGAATATGCAAGTACGTACTTCCAGCACAAGACGGAATCCTTCTCTTTTCTTGATCTCCTCTGCAAGATACCTACAATTGCATCACGTCAGGTTTCAGTGTTCAGTTTAAAAAAGAGACAGAAATCAAAATGTCTTCTTGATTGATCTGAAATTTTAATATTACAATGAAACGTGGTTGCACTGCCTTCTACATTAAGGAAACTGGGAAAACTGTACTTGTTATCAGCAGTCATGGCTGTGAGACAGTAAACGTAAAAGTTAAATATAACTTTACTGTGAAGGACAACTGATAATTTCTATTTGCCCACACTGACCTTGCCATGGCGAGGGCTCTGTCCACCCTCTGCTCCAGCTCTCTGCTTCCCAAAGCCTTCCACATGAGCCAGAACTTGAAGGCGTCTGGCTTCCTGCTGCACTGCACCGACTTGTCCCCCGTGTCGTAGCTGACATCGTAGAACTTGTCCTGCTGGAAGAGATAGGAGGCCCGAGCAGAGTGGCAGCGCTGCAGGAGACTCTGAGGGAGCAGAGTGAGGAAGACTTAACAAGAAAAAAGAAATTTAATCTCTTATGATTATACTGAAATGAAAACACAGGATAGAGGATGTAAAGGGCATCTGTCCCAGCTGAACACCTGACTCACATTCTGTTGATGTGGCACATCATTGTGGATCATTGTGACATTGCTGTCACTCTTGCTGGTTTTACTGGTGGTATTCGTTTTTTCATTCAGCAAATATGACTTATCAGACTTATCAGACTCACCGTTTTGTCTCTGACCAGGAAAGCAGAGCACTGCAGAGAGGCCATCAGCATCTTGTGAGGGTTCCAAGCAACAGAGTCAACTCTTTATCAAACAAATGAAAGATGACAGAGCGAGGTTACATTCCACCTCAGTAGGATGCAGTTCTACAAGTTTACGTTCTTCTTTGAAGCCCAAATTTACCAGTAACAGAAAAGTTGGTTTGCAGATGTATAGATAGTATGTCTTGATCTTTTGATAAAGAATGAAAATCACAAGATAAAATTATAGGGACTACAATAAAAATCTGCACGATTAAATGACAACGCTTACTTGTAGAAATTAAAATATATTTCTATGTATTATACAGAGAGTTGCAGTTGTGTGTCACGCTGAAAAAAATCAGCTACTACATTGTATGCTTAGGGGGATTTGTACGTAGTGTTTACCTGTGGATGCCCTTTAACAAGTGTTTATGCTTCTTAGACATGATAGCTGCTCCTCCCCAACATGCCTGAGCACAGACAGACAGAAGAGGAAAGTACTGATGAGCAACGCTGAGCGACAGGAGGGATTAAATGAACGACTTGATTAAATAATGAGCTCACATCCACA
Organism: Maylandia zebra; assembly: GCF_041146795.1. Taxonomy (NCBI): domain Eukaryota; kingdom Metazoa; phylum Chordata; class Actinopteri; order Cichliformes; family Cichlidae; genus Maylandia; species Maylandia zebra. The sequence goes on along the minus strand of NC_135177.1, from coordinate 6,279,555 downwards.
TGTAGCCACAAGTTGTGCTTCTCACAGATGTCAGCAATTTCGTCGATGGGATCGAAGGCTCCGAGCACCGTGGTTCCTGCGGTGGCGTTTACCATGAAGGGAACTGCACCCTGTGCACACAGAATGAGATATTATCCTTTGGCTCATTTCCCATTTCAAGACTCTTTGTATGGTAGCTCAGGAAAATAAGATGGTTGACTAACCTCACTTTTTGCCAACTTTATTTTCTCCTCAAGGGCTGAGGGAATCATCCTTCCTCTGAAAAAGACACGAGACAACCTCAATTCAGTCACTCTACTCTGTCTCTCGGCATTCATAGATTATCAGGAATTTTAAAGAAAAAAGGAAAGTGCGTGAAACAGACAGTGCACCTCTCATCAGTTGGGACAGTATAAACATTCTTCGTGCCGATCCCCATTAAAGCTGCTCCTTTGGAAATGGAGTAATGACACTGAAAGAGATTAAGCAAGAGTTTGTCAGTAAATATGCATGCCTGTGCTGGTTGCCGGCTTCCACAACCACACCAAATACTTCCAGATAACTCATGGGTTTTATTTTAATGTTTCCTAATGAATTACTCTTTAATCTTGAATGAAGCAAGGAAACCGTTTACTTCAGTTAATATTTGTATGAAACAGGCTACAGTATCACTGCTTTCCAGCATTAAACTTGTGCATTCAGCTCAGTTCGTTTGTATTTCTAAAGGACCGAATCACAATAGTTGCTTCAAGGTGCTTTACATGTACATTCTAAGGTAAAGTCCCTACAATATTTCAGAGAAAACCCCAACAATCATATGACCCCCTATGAGCAAGGCAAAGAAAAACTCCCTTTTAACAGGAAGAAACCTCAGAAAGAACCAGGTTCAGGTTAAGGGAGGGGTGGTCATCTATGTGATCTATGTGTTGGAGGTAAGTTATACTGAGTATTATTATATTGCTTGTTTGTAGTGAATCTTATGCAGGCAGTGACATCTTTTCTGGAAAACCAGCTAATAACACTCTAGGCTTACCCTAATTCTTATCCACACTTACCTCCTGGGACGTTAATATGACCAGTCGCGGAGCAGAAAACATGCCAACCTCTTTGAAATCTGGGCAGTAGCGGTACCTGGCCAAGTTCACAGCATATATGTTGGACAATGAGCCACCTGAAAGGTAATTGTCCCAAGATGACTTTACTTGTTAAGATAAAGATCTTTCTTGATTTCAAACATCCCATTTATTGATGTCCAGTTGGACACACAAGTATAAAGTTGAGTGTACCTGGGTTAAAGATTCCATCACCTCCTTCTTCCCAGCCAATCACCTTGATCATCTTTCTGAGCACAGCATCCTCCATTAAGGTAAACACTGGAGCCACCTCATATGTGTACCTGACGGAAACCACATATGCGTATGATTTAATGTGTAGTGTAGTTCCTGACAGAGCAGTGGACAGCATAAATATCTCCATGTGTGACTTACAGGTTTACAGTAAGTTGTATGACTCACAGATTGGTTTTGACTGCTTCAGCAATGAAGCTTGCCACCATAGAGTAGGGCTCCATCCCTGCGTACAGCTGATTGAAGAAACGGGGATGACCTACAGAGATGGGACAGAAATACAGTACACAGCTAGGATCATATACTAACTATTAGTGTGGCTTTCCTTTTAATTTGATAACATTTGTGCTGAATCATACACTTCATATTGGTGCAATGCAAATTTGTGTCACAGTCACTCAGTATGCAAGCACATCGATGAACAATTATGTATCTGGCTGTCAGGAGACCTACTTAGAGGCTCCTCTGATCTTGAAATTTGGGAAGTCGTCAAATTTGTCAGATCTTAACACTTTCTCCTCTTAAATTTTAAATCCAAGAGCATTGCATATAGACAGCTTACATCAAATCTGTCTGTAGAGCCCAGAGATATTCATTTTGTCTTCAGTTACTGACTGATTGTGCTTTTTCATGTCCTGTAAACTGGGGCATTGAACAGATTGCTTCATTGAGCACTGATGCTTATTATTACACAATCAGGTATATATTGCATGGCATATGGCTTGTGGGAAACAGAAGAAGCACCAAAAGTGAAGCTGTCATCATTAGAAATCAGTATGACAAATTGTAAAGGCAAGAAAATGTTTAGTTCAAATTTATGTTCAGTTTAAGTTTACAATAATAGTTCTGGTTTGTTTCTTTTTGGTTTGGGCACATCATGTTAGTTGTTTTTCCTCCAAAGCAGGTGCTTAAAAATGCACATAACATAAATATACACCGTTATATACTGTAGGCAGTCGCTGAAAGTTATGAACACTCACTGGTCTTGACACTATATCTGATGGCATCTCTGCATCTCTGCAAGATCTCAGACTCCGGCTCTCCTCTGTCTCTCAGCTCGAGGTCCAGCAGCTTCTTCAGCTGCTCGGGGGAGTGCCACTCACAAACCTGGAAAACAGGCACAGAGGTGTCACTGTCAAGGTCAACCAATAACCATACTTGAAGCATATTTTACACTATCCACCATCTAAAGAGACAAAACAAAAAAAAAGCATGTTAAATATAAATTAAATATAAATATATATACATATAATTTGATTACTTTAGACAGAAACAAACAATATAATTATAACTTTAAGATTCAGTTCTGTTGTTAATGTTTTTTAAATGCTGCTGATTTTAAATGCAACCACTAACCAGTGCTTTTCCTTATTGTTGGTCATTTACATACTGTTACAGTGATGGATGTTTATATTAAATATAACTACAGTGTCAGCTCACAGCTTTGTCTTTGTTCTGTATGACGGGTCGATGTCTTTAAAATGTGAGAACACCAACCTTTGTTAGGGAGGGCCAGCCAATCACAGGTAAGTTGGTCTATAATATATATGGTTTAACAAGTAAACAAAAACAAGCTAATACAGCTCAAACTTAAGGGCTGTGCCAAAGCACGGTGTAAGATAAAATAATCAAGGATTTTATAATCCCCTGCAATTAAATGGAATTTGAATGAATAATTAAAATGTAATTATATTTTCATGCAAATTCGCAAATACTTAAATGTAGGTACACTATAATAAATATGTCAGGTTGCTACACGAAACAAAGAATATTTAAACTGTAAGTAAGTGTATGTAGTCTTTAAATAGTCATAATTAATTTTAGGTGGTGCATGTGTAATTTTAAGTCTTGCATAACTTCAGGTGTGTTACAGCAAGTGTAACAAATTATTATAATCGTTTTAAGTACTGCCAAGCTAATTTCTTGGTAATTTTTTGGAATAACATCATGCATTGTAAGTGCGCTGCACTTTCCTGTAAACTCCTTTTGAAATTCAAATGTTTGCTGTGAGACAACAGTGCTAATCACCACACCACCGTGCTGCCATCTGTGTAAAATTACTTACACTATAACTGTTTCTTGTAAAAAACAAACTTGTTATCCCCTTATTCTAGAGTGCCAACTTTTAAATATTTATAGGTAAATATAATTGCACTGTACTTTCAAAGAAAGTAGTTGGAATTCCATGTTTTAAATCCATTTTAAATACCCTGGATTTCAAATAATAAATAAATACAACAATGCGTTACCTTCTCTTGGACGTTAGTGGCCTTCTTCACTGCCTCGTCCACAATGATTTCCATTGCTTGTCTGATAAAGGACTCTGCTATTTGTTCATCTGCAGTGGAGCTGCTCACATCAAAGCTGCCAGCTGGAGAACATTTTTCAGGTTGTGTCACAGGGGCCTGGCTTTCGCAGGACTTCACACCTTAAAAGAAAAAAGAAAAAAATGGGCCTTACTCTGTCTCATAAGTACAACATTTTTTTGTCCCCTTGTTGCATAAAATAAAAGAAAGGAACAACACATGTCACTTCATTACCCAGTCCTGCTTCTAGTTTCTTAATTTTCCCTCTGATTCCAACGATTTCTTGATTCACTTCAAATTCATTTCGAGGCATTACGATCATGAATGAAAGAAACAGCTTTCATGTGATGGCAGCTTTATACATTTGTGATTTTACACAAATGTTACTTCCAGTTTAATGTTGCATAATTATCATAAAAAAAATAAAGCAGCTGCATAAATGCACATATTTGGCAGGATCCATCTGCTCTGCCCTTCTAAATGCACATGTGGGGAACCAAAAAGGCAGAGAGAGCACAGAAAACATGAAAAGAAGGAACAGTGGAGGGAGGTGGGTTTGCAAAGCAGCATGTCGAGGCAGCAGCGACTCCATGCAGGTTGGAGCAGCATAAATAGCACACACCATATCTAATTTGCCAATAGGATGCACATAACATATCAGCCGAGTCATCAGATAATGTGGGCTGGCACTGAGATGAGCTGATAGGCTGATTGCAGCCCTTCCTGACTCTGCGGATTGCTTGAACTAACCCTGTGCTCAAGCGTCACCTGCCACTTAACTGTACTTTACGTTACCTTTTCCCTGTGTAAGTGTAACTTTAAAATCTCACTGTGCTATGCCCTCTCATGTCTTATCATATCTTTCTTGCACTCTTTTGGCATGATTGTCCAAGTTGTCACCTGACCTCTGAGCTGACTGACCTCTGGCCTTGTCAGTTATGGCAACAGTCCAAATTGTAGGACTTAATGAACTCAGTCACCCTCAAAACAAACTGCTGCTTATCTTTTGAACTCCATTCCAGTAATTCAATTAAAGACAAATGTTACTTTTCAATTTGAAAAGAACAATTTCAAATTCTGTTTTTTTCCTTTTAGCGTTATCTCAAGGCCGGGCTATTTCCAGCAGATACAGAGCAGTGCAGAGAGATAACAAATAGAATATTTAAAGGTCTTTAAAGCGACAAGTTTAGATGTGTGGAAGGCTTTCTGAGGAACTGAGTTAAAGAATTCAAAATCCTTTTTTACTTTTTAAAATGTTTTTCCTTCCCTCTGAGTGTTGTTCCAAAATTTGATGAGGTTATCAAGCTCAAAACATCATTTTTAGTTGTTATTCTTGCAGGAATACTGATTGATTTCTACTGTGCATGAATAAAATATAAAGAATAAAAATACAAAATGACTTTAAACATATCAGAGCATTACATTTATGAAAGAATATAATTTATAGCGCCTAAAAAGATGCAGCATGTGCTAGTTTGTGCTAAGTGAAGTGCATATAACATAAGTGTTATAAGTGATCTTTTGCAAACTAAACTAAAAGTTCCACTGAAAAAGTCTTACCATTAATGTGTCTCTCCATATTTGATGAAATTTCCCAGCTGTGATGCTGCCTTATTTTGTGCCTCTTCTTTATTGCACATTACCACTAAGCCGTCCTATTTATACACAGAAGGACGGACTCTTCTGATGTCATGGAATTTCCCAGATCTGGGTTTGGATGCACAGTAATCAGTAACATCTGCACCACTACACAAACTTACCAGCTAATACCACTGATAGTTATGCTGACTTATGTTTTTACTGTACCTTACTGTTCTTTGATTGGAGGTTAAAAAAGAAACCCTGCACAATGCAGCTGTACAGTTATGGCCGTGAAACACAGAAATAGACGTGCAAAAGTGCATCAAAGAGAAGTGCAATTGATCTCAAGGTTGTGTAACAAACGTTTAGGTAGCTGCATGCAGCTGAGCACCACCAAACTGCTGGACTGAACATTGTCCTTTTACCCCTGTTGTGGAAAATTACTGAAACTGCCCTTACTGTGGAAAGTTACAGAATCTCTCAATTTCGGTTATGTGGTGTATTTTATTGATAGCTAAAAAACAAAACAAAAAACATAATTAAATGCATGAGCTTCAGCAATTAGCAACAGCAAAAAAAGCAAAATGATGTGCACAAAAAGTCCTAGACAGGACATGAGAAGGAGTATTTTTTGTGTGTGTTGGAAAAGGACTCCAAGTGGTTAATCTTTAGCTTAAAATATAATGAAAACACATTTCTGGCCAAGGTGGCGTGTGCATTACAAGGATGCTCAGAAGTGGCAGAAACAGCGATGATTATAACTAGGATGATAATGACAGTTACAGAATGCATTCGCTTCAACTGGGTTGACAAATGAAGCCAAAAACTGCACTTCCTCAAGCTGCCACTTGAGGATTGCTCCAATGAGTGTGGACTCACACAATGGCCAACTTTACAGCATTAAACAGCACGTTTACAGCGTGTATGGACAACCTCTCCTTCATAGAAACTGTAAGGCGGGTGAAAAGAAATCATCACAGAGTTATACTGATAAGGCCTTCAGTTAAGCCTGCGGCTCCTTTGATTGACAGGTGTTCCAGCACTGGCAGTTGTAACCCATGGTGTTTCACTCCTTCTAAATCAAGTCACTGATGTGGACGTCTCAACCATGTTTGTGGCGTTGGCGCCTTTTGGATAATTTTTAATGGGAGTTTTGGTGAGCAGCATTCTAGTATTTTATTAGTCTGTTACTTAGCATTATATCCTGCCGGGCATGCGTTGAGTTGGATCCATGCATAGCAAAAGTCCAGTAGCAGTTTTTTTCCCTTTAACCTCTTGCCTTTATCAGACAGCTGATTTGGGGAAAAAAATCATTAAAGAATGATAAAGTTCATACAGTTTGTAACCCTTACCCATTATTGAACCTACATGCAACGTGGAGCAGTTGAGCAATAAAGCCCTGCAGCTTTAGTACAGCACTGTAACAGGTTTATGCTGCTGCAGACCCACAACCATCCTGAATCCTCTGCTACTGATTTATTGCCTTCCTAGAGAGAAGGAGGGGCTTCTTAGAAACTGGAGCCTTCATCTTAGAGATAAGATAAGAAATAAGCGGCATCAATATCCCTTAACGCAATCCAGAGACAAAGTTTTAAATGGAAAAGATTGATTTATCATTAACTATTAATTATAGTCCTGGGAGCTCATGCAAAAATGTAAAATGCCATTTACTTTTAACCCTCTCATGCACAACCAAGTCCTGCAGTGGTACTTCTGAGTAAAAAAACTCATAAAATATGTATGTGGGGTAGTCAGGTTGTTAGTTTTTAATTGTTGCAAATCTGCAACGCCTGCCTTGAGAGGGTTAAAAAATGTTTCCAAACACACTGATCCTGTTAAAAAAGTGTCCACAGCTGTTTTGCCACTTTGTTGGCTGCAGTCTCATCTATTTTTCATCTTTTTTCGTTTTGCACTTCTTTGTCTTCATGACTGTTAGGACCTCCAAGCCTGTAGTTATGTCTTTAAGTCTGACATCATTAGCCATGTCTGGGCCCAAACTCCGCTGCAGGTCCCTAAGTCAAATGATCATTGCAGCATTACTGAGAGTTGAAAAACTGTCTAAATTCTTTCATCTGTAACAAAATGATCAGTGTGGCTGCTCTACCAGGTGTAACAATCCGGTCGTAAAGTCTGACGTCACTAGCCGCGTCTGGGCCTAAACTCCGCTGCAGGTCCATATATCAAACGATCACTATGGCATTACTGAGAGTTGAAAAACTGTCTAAAGTCTTCCATCTTTAATAAAATGATCAGCGTTCTGCTCTACCAGGTGTAACAATTGAGTTTAACATCCAGGCATCCATGAAAACGGAATTTATGACATTTAACGGAGTTAGAAGTTAGCAGGAAGTTAGCTCGCTAGCTTCTATCTAAATACAATATAGCATGTCCTGACTGCGGGGTTTTGGAAATTAAAACGTACAGCTCTGTTATCACTTCCAACATAAATGAAAACAGAAAGCTAAACAGCAGTGACGTTTGTAGGGTTACTGAAGTTTGGGTAGCTGATATATAATGATGTGCTACGTAACCGCTAGTGACACAGCTATGTTAGCATAATATAAACAAGCTAACTGTTTTTCCACTCGATAAAAGTTAACGTTGTTAAGATATTCATTGTGTGTACTCATGTTGTACAGTGTTTAACTGCATTATGGTTACTGTGGTTTAACAGAGACAGTATTTTAGTTGCCACCACAAGGAGGCACTGTTTCATTGTAAGAGCACAGATGCTGCGTCATCACGCCCCTAAGAAAAAAAAAGTATACCACAACGAAAATGGCACCCATGAGAAAAGTTTTGCCGCGTGTTAATGAGGATTAAAGTTCCCAAAATATTAAGGACATTTTTGCCTCCGTCGTCATTTTCCTTCGAGTTGATCGCTGTCGATGCTGCAATACTCAACAGGTTATGGGCCCAGGGCCGACTCGAAGAAGAGTTTTTTCTCATGAAGATCCGGAGCCACAACGGATAGCGGGCTAACGGCTAAATAGCAACATGGATCAACGAGGAGCAAGCAGGCTGCCTCGACTCATGTTTGACGGAGATGAGACCAGATATGAACTTTGGGAAACTAAGGTGCTAGGATATTTGCACTTGTTGGGATTAAAAGCCACTGTTCTGAAGGAACCGAACAGTGAGGCTGAAGTAGCAGCAGACGGTAAGAAGAACGCTGACGCTTACGCTGAGTTAATCCAATTTTTGGACGATAAAAGCCTCTCACTGATTATGAGAGATGCCCCTGATAATGGGAGAAGAGCATTAGAAATATTGAGGGACTACTACGCTGGAAAGGGGAAGCCCCGAATCATCAACCTGTACACCACGCTATCATCGCTTCAGAAAAAGAGGGAAGAGACTGTCACAGACTATGTCATCAGAGCAGAGGCCGCCATTACAGCACTGCGCAATGCGGGTGAGACTTTAGGTGATGGATTATTGATTGCTATGGTTTTAAAAGGTCTACCTGAAAGTTTTAAGCCATTTGCAATACACGTTACTCACGATAAAGACGATATGACATTTGCTGAGTTCAAAACAAAGCTACGGAGTTTCGAAGACACTGAAAAGTCAAGCGCATCCGAGTGTAGTGACAACGTAATGAAAACAGGAGGAAGAACCGGGCGTGAGCACATGAGATCCAGCGCACAATGCAGATACAAGAGCGATGTGGACATTGTGTGTTTCAAGTGTGGACTAAAAGGCCACCGAGCAAAAGTGTGCAGACGGAGGACGTGGTGTAGTCATTGCAAAAGCAGCACACACAGTGATACCACATGTAGACATAAAGACAAACAAGATGGCGCGCGGAAGGTCGCAGATGAGAGCGGCAACGGATCCAAAGCAGAAACGCCAGATTATGCCTTCAGGATTAAGGGCGTAGACATCAAAGTCCAGCAGTCAGCGTACAGCATTGAGGAGAAAGGCCTGTTGGTGGACACTGGGGCTACCTCACACATCATTAACAGCATCGCCAAGTTCAAGAGCTTCGACGACGCGTTCAGACCGGAGTCACACAGCGTAGAACTGGCAGACGGTACCCAGTGCAGAGGCGTCGCCCAACAGAGGGGGGACGCAGAGGTGTTCCTGATTGACAATACAGGCCAGCGACGCAAAGCAACGCTGAAAGATGCGCTGTTTATTCCATCATACCCCCAGAACATATTCTCTGTAAAGTCAGCCACTGCATTAGGAGCAACAGTCACCTTTAAACAAGGGCAGGACACGTTGACCCACAAAGACGGTACTAACTTTAACATTCATGTGTATGGCAAGTTGTACTATTTGCAGACTGAAGTTGAGGGTAATGATAAGTGTAACACCTGTCATGACATACAGGCATGGCATGAGATATTAGGTCATTGCAACTATGAAGATGTAGTAAGATTGCAAGGTGTGGTTAACGGTATGCAGATTAAGGGGAGAACCGATAGACCTGAAAAGGAATGTGAAGTGTGTATCCAGGGAAAGTTTGCACAAACCCGAAACAGAGATCCGGATACAAGAGCAAAGGCTCCTTTACAAATGGTACACACAGATTTAGCAGGTCCGATAGCCACTGAATCTATTGATGGGTACAAATATGTGCAGTCATTCACTGATGATTATTCAAACTCAGTGTTTGTATATTTCCTGAAGACGAAAACTGATACAGTGCAGGCAGCAGAGAAATTTCTAGCGGATGTTGCACCATATGGCAACGTAAAATGCATTAGATCAGACAATGGGACAGAGTTCACATGCAGAGATTTCCAAACCCTGTTAAGGAAAAATGGCATTAAGCATGAGACATCAGCCCCGTACTCACCCCATCAGAACGGTACAGCCGAGAGGGGGTGGCGTACTCTTTTCGAGATGGGCAAGTGCATGCTAATTGAGAGTCAGCTACCGAAATGCCTATGGAACTATGCCATTCAAACTGCTGCTGTAACACGGAACAGATGCTTTAATAAGCGAACAGGGAAAACACCCTACCAAATGCTGACAGGTAAAAAGCCAGACTTGTCAAAAATGCAGAAATTTGGGTCTGCATACAAACAGGACAAGGGGAAACTTGATTCAAAATGTGACCAAGGTTTCTTTGTAGGTTATGATAAGAACAGTCCCGCCTACTTAGTTTACCACCCTGAAACTGAGAAAGTTCAGAAACATAGACTTGTTAAGTTTGTGAGCAAAGTAAATGTAGAAAGACAAACACAGACAGATGAGGGAGAACTAAATGATGACTGTAGCAGAGTAAGACAGCCTATGGCTAACAGACCTTCAGAGAAAGGTGACAAGGACAATGAGGTTCCAGAACCTATTGTGACAGACACAAGTCCACAAAGTGGTATACCTGATGAGCGTGAACGAAAAGAGACAAATGTGACAAGTGATGGATTTGTCAACAAAAGGTATCCTCTTAGGGAGAGAAGAAAACCGGGACATTTAAATGACTTTGTAGCTGCCAACAGTGGCGGCGATGAGATCCACACTACCATAGACTACTGCTACAGGGCAGTGTGTGGTGTCCCAAACACATTTAAGGAAGCCATAGAATCAGCTAACTCAAAGAACTGGATCAAAGCCATGGATGAAGAAATTCACTCGTTACGGGAAAATGACACTTTTACCCTAACCACTTTGCCAAAGGGAAAGAAAACAGTGGGGGGGAAGTGGGTTTATTCCGTTAAGAGTGACATTGAGGGAAACGACCGATACAAGGCAAGGTTCGTAGCCAAAGGTTACAGCCAACAGTTGGGGATAGATTATGGAGAGACATTCTCACCAACAGCCAACTTAACCAGCATAAGAGTTTTGTTACAGAAAGCAGCGCAGGAGAGCCTGTTACTCCATCAAATGGATGTGAAGACAGCATATTTACACGCTCCCATTGATTATGAAATCTACATTGATCAGCCAGAAGGTTATGAAGAGGGAGAAGGGCTAGTCTGTAGATTACAAAAATCCTTGTATGGGTTAAAACAATCTGGTCGTAACTGGAATAGGATCTTGCATGAATACCTAACAGCGAACAGTTTCAGGCAAAACCCAGCAGACCACTGTGTTTATACCAAAGAGACAAAAGATGGTAAGGTGATTATGATCATCTGGGTGGACGACCTGATAATTGCTGCTGGCAATGAAAAGGTAATGAAGGATGCGAAAGAAATGCTTTCAGTCAAATTTAAGATGAAAGACTTGGGCAGACTTAAGCATTTTCTGGGTATTGATTTCACTCAGTCTGATGGATGTGTAACAATGTCACAAGAAACCTATGTCAACAAGATACTGATGAGGTCTAACATGCAGAACTGTAAACCCAGAGGAACTCCCTGTGATCAGAAGTTGTGTTACACAGAAGGTGCTACTAAGATAAGAGATGTGAGGATGTATAGAGAGGCTGTAGGCAGTCTTATATACCTTGCATCAGGTACCCGTCCTGACCTGAGTTTTGTGGTAAGCAAGTTATCGCAACATTTCCATGAGCCTACAGAAGAACAGTGGGGAACTGTGAAACATGTGTTGAGATATCTCAAAGGGTCCAAAGATAAGAAGTTGTGTTTTAGAAGAAACACAGATGAAAATTTGGGTCTAGTGGCCTACAGTGATGCTGACTGGGCAGGTGACACTGCCGACAGACGCAGCACTACTGGTTACTGTGTACGTCTATGTAACAACAGTTCTTTAGTTTCATGGAAGACCAAGAAACAGCCCACTGTGGCGCTCTCTACCTGTGAAGCAGAGTATATGGCTCTGGCTTCCACAATGCAAGAGTGTATATATTTAGAACAGCTTTTGAAAGGTATAGATGACTACAGCTACACTCAAACAATAGTGTACGAGGACAACCAGGGAACAATTGCCCTGGCTAAAAACCCTGTGAGCCGACAGAGGTGCAAACATGTGGACATTAAATATCATTTTGTAAGGTCCATTGTAAATGAAGAGAAAATGTGTCTGTTATATTGCACCACTGAAGAAATGGTTGCAGATGTTATGACCAAACCTGTTTCTAAGCTAAAACTTGCTAAGTTTGCTAACGTTATGTTTGGTGCTTAAAAGAAAAAAAGGAGAGAAAAAGAAAAAAGGAAGTGTGGTAGAGATTGTACAACTGTTTATCGTTTATTGTACAACTTTTCTTTGATTCCAGCAACCTGAGTACAAGAGGGGGTGTTAAGATATTCATTGTGTGTACTCATGTTGTACAGTGTTTAACTGCATTATGGTTACTGTGGTTTAACAGAGACAGTATTTTAGTTGCCACCACAAGGAGGCACTGTTTCATTGTAAGAGCACGGATGCTGCGTCATCACGCCCCTAAGAAAAAAAAAAGTATACCACAATGAAAATGGCACCCATGAGAAAAGTTTTGCCGCGTGTTAATGAGGAATAAAGTTCCCAAAATATTAAGGACATTTTTGCCTCCGTCGTCATTTTCCTTCGAGTTGATCGCTGTCGATGCTGCAATACTCAACAAACGTGAGTGTTCTCGGTGGTCAGGAACAAATGTAATCGCATGGCAGGATGCTGTAAAAGGACCAAACTTCAGCCAGGAGAACAACTGAGATAATCCATCCACAATACGAGGTTAGTCATTCATATACTGCTGCATGGGCTGGGCTGTAGTTACATCCTAAGGTTTTAAAAACTGAGCTTAAATAAATGATTAGCGGTAATAAAAGCCGAGGGATGTCAACAGTGATCACTGACTGTTTTAGGAGCTTTTTGAGATCAAATAGAAGAAAATACAAAACATTAAACATGTTAACAACACAAAAGCCATATTAAACGCAGACTACTTTAGGCCCGGAAGTAGGATTCCTCACGTCATCACTTAACGACTGGATTAAATTTAACATCCAGGCATCCATGAAAACTGAATTTATGACATTTAACGGAGTTAGAAGTTAGCAGGGAGTTAGCTCGCTAGCTTCCATCTAAATATAATATACCATGTTCTGACTGAGGGATTCTGAAAAAATTTAAACGTACAGCTCTGCTATCACTTCCAACATAAATGAAGACAGGAAAGTAAACAGCAGCGACGTTTGTAGGGTTACTGAAGTTGGGCTAGCTGGTTTAAAATGATGTGCTACATGATCGCTAGCGTGACAAAGCTATGTTAGCATAACATAAACAGTAAAGCTGAAGGACAAACACTAATGAACGGAGGACTTTTTTCCACTCGTTAAAAGTTAATGTGAGGGTTCCCAATGGTTAGGGGCAAATGCAGGATGCTGTAAACAGACCAAATGTCAGTCAGGAGAACCACAGAGATAATCCATCCACAATACGAGGTTAGTCATTAATATACTGCTGCATGGGCTGGGTTGTAGTTACATATAAGGGTTTAAAAACTGAGCTTTAAAATGATTAGTGGTAATAAAAACCGAGAGAAGCCGACAGTGATCACTGACTGTTTTTAGGGGCTTGTTGAGATTAAATAGAACGAGATACAAAGCATTAAAACATGTTAAAAACACAACACACAACATGCAGACTACTTTGGGCCCGGAAGCAGGATTCATCAGGTCATCACTTAAAGACCGGATTCATTATCAGTTAGAGCTCCTCCTCATCTTTTCTTCTTCTTCTTCGGTGCAACCATATAAATACAGTGTACCCCTTTGGCCCTTTTCTACAATTCCCCTGTAGGAGAGGTTGGTGTCATTTCTTTCCCAACACTGTAAAATGCTCATATAATGTATATTTATCCACCCTGTTTCTGATTGTGATTTTAGTTCAGTTATTGTCATCATTGTGCCTGTTTTTGTTAGATGCTAGAAATGTGCAGTATGTGTGTGCCACAAATGTGTTTTAGGGGCCATTAATGCTAGGATGAATATATAATTCTGGCTAGCTTGGAAGCTGTGATGGGTTGAGCTAACCCTCTTCCCCACTGTTTGTATTTGGTCGTAGGAGCTGGAGCGAGCAAGTTATTTATTTGGAGGTCTTTCTTTCTTTTACCTTTCTTTGTCAGGTATGTCGGATTTGTGTTGGTGTTTTTCTTTTAATCTTATGTCAAATATGTTCCATGTAAGTTCATCCTTTATGTTTAATGTAAAAATAAATGCAGCCCTTTTCCTGTGGGAGAGGAGCTGGAGCGGCAAGTTATTTACTTGGAGGTCTTTCTTTCTTTTACCTTTCTTTGTCAGACACAACGCAAGAACTGCTATGCTTATTGCTATTTTCTGTTATTACTTGCACATCATTAAGGTAATAATACTTCCTTGCTTTTACTTAGAATTATGACTGCAGGTCATATGTGCATATGGGCCAGTCGGGTAAACCAGCTTTCTCACCGAGACAGACTCATGAACTAGCCACTGTGAAGCCACTCTCTAGAATACCACTTTCACAGGGACTCAAGTAAGCTAGGGGCTAAGGCGTCCCCCAAAGTTCACATTTAAACGTTGTCATTTTTTGTCTAGATGCTAGTGTTAATAATTATTTTAGTTGTTTTTCTCAGCTTACTCCTACAGGATTATCCTGTGAGCAACCTCTGTGCCGTGCAATGGTATAAATAGGAATTTGAACGTGTCTCCTTTAATTGACTCTGGTGGAACGCATTTTAAGGTTTCAGTGTTTGATCACTGCCATGTTGGTATTTAGAGCCACAGGTGACAAGCTTTGACAAAGAGGGTGGAGTTTCATTGGCAATCTTGGATAACGAGGTGTATCCACAGATCTGGGTACATCCCAAAAGCACAGCTAGTTGCTAGTTATGCTGAGCAATAGACAGATTAAAGGGCAGAATTTTACTCACTAAAACTGGAGCACAAACCTTTCTATCTGTCACACAATCCATTTGCATCACCATCATCATAAGTGTCTCAAAATAATATAGTTAAAGCCTAGAAGACAACTGCTGGCTATAGCAGGCATCCACCTGTATATCAGCGTGCTTATGTTCCTAAAATTAAGCCTTAATGAAGTTTAAGTAAGTCATTAGATTTCACCCACTGTAAATTTGTTTAAAGAGGAAAATAGCTATTTTTGTATGAGGCTGCAAATACTCTTGGTTCTGCTGGATATTTAAAGTGTGGGAATCCATGGAGATGACTCTTTCAGCGGTAATGCAGTTCTTGCATTTCTGCTGCAGAGGATGCAGCTTGGATAAACTGTAGCTGCAGGTTTGACTGTTGCAGTGGGATGAAACTATCTATCAAATTGTTGCTTGCGGATCTGCAAGATTTCAACCCATTACGGTGTAGTGTGTTAGCAATGGTGTTCCTACTGACTGTGGCCCCAGATACCTTGATATTAATAACATGCTCCTCCCATTTTGAGCTGACCCACCAGCTTTCTTGTGACCGTTTGCACCTCATCGCTGTAGCGGTGGTTTGATCCCTGTGTGCTCCAGTCTCCATTCCAAACATCCTTGGGCGAGATACTAACCCTAAGTTGCTCTCCAATGGATTAATTGAAATATGAATGTGTGTGACAGAAAGCTGTTTGAGTGCTCCGGAAGTGTAGTAAAGTGCTGTATAAGAACCAGTTCTTTCATCATTTACCCATGAGGCATGGAGTTCTAGACAGACAACGACTGATATTTCTTCCATTTCTGAATAACTGCCCCAACAGTTGTCACCTTCTCACCAAGCTTCTTGCTGATGCAGCCTTGTGCAGGTCTACAGTCTTGTCCCAGACATGCCACCTTTGTCATGTTTCGGCTGTGTGGCAGGCAGGGATTGGACCCAAACGCAAACTCACGGGGACAGAACTTGAACTCAAAAGCACAGCTTTATTGCTGGAAAATAGAACACAAGCAATACAAAACTAAACTGGGAAAAGCTAATTATAACACATACAAGAAGACACGGGGAGAATCTCACACACAGCATGAGGGACGACACAACACTGACTCAGAGAAACACAGGGTTTAAATACACTGGGGAGTAACGAGGGGAATGAGACACAGAAGGAGGGCACAGCTGGGAGAAATCAGGACTGACGAGACAAGCAAAGCAGGACACATTCACATAAGACACGGACCTTCAAAGTAAAACAGGAAGGATCACACAGAGACGCGAACTTGACACAGTGGAGACAGCAACTAAGAAAAACAGAGACATAAACCATAAGGCAGAGGACTCTAAGAACCGAGAGACACAGAGGGGAACTCAAACATGCAGACACAGACTTACACAGAACAGAGGGGACACAGAGAAACATGAAGGGCAAGGGATCGAAACTAGAATCCATAGAATAACTCACACAAGTACAATAATACAAACATCACAAAGAACTAAAAACGCTGGGTCAGGAGACCCAGGACCGTGACAACCTTAGGACACAGCCAATCTGTCTGAGCCAGAATTCTGGCTGGGTTGTAAGGGATCAAATACTCAGTTCATAACTTTGAGTTTTTTTGTGGAATTTTGGTTTATCTCCTCCCATTAAAATGAACAGTGAGAGAGACTGTTCTTTTCTTTGTAACTAAGCAGACTTACAAATTCAACATACTTATTTCTCCAACTGTATGTATCTGTAAATGATGAGTTCTGTTGTGCACATTCATGCCATACACACATGTATACAGCATAAACTCCAACTGCACAATCTGACTACAGTTGGTATTATGATGACACTTAATGCATGTTTGGCTCTTTATTCTCTTTATATCCTCTTGATATATCTCATTAATCCCACTTTCTGTAGATGAGTTGGCATTTCGACATTTAAGCCCAAAGCTTAGAGATGCAGTGTGACAGAAGTTAATGGATGATGTTTGGATCAGACTCAAAGAGTTGTGATTATGTTCAGGCTGATTACAGGGTCATGCATTAGTCACCCAAACGGTGGACCATTGAGAGGAGAGAGAGGGAGGAAAAGATAAACAGATGGATCATCTGGGACGGCTTTGTTCATTCTGGGTTTGAGCTTCTCTTACACTTGAGACGTGTAAGAATTAATGACAAATTTCCCTGCAGTAATTGGACATTACTTTTTATGAAATTCAGTGCTAAATGTTTCACACACAGCAGCAATATTTGGAATATTTAGAGGCATTTTGAACGGACTGGTATCACAACACAGATTTAAGGTAAGTTTTGTATCCTATCATGACTAAAGTGGTGGATTTACCAGAAAACGTGTTGTGCTTTTGCTAAGAGATGTTGGTTAAGCAAATTGTAGTTATGTGAGAAAAAAACCCAAGTGTTTGAATGATATTTAAGTAGGGAAAATAACTGCAGGCACAGAGCCAAAGAGAGGCCAATAGTGGCCATCCTACATACACCCTTCTTAGAACTGGTTATACCCAGTAAAAGCTATTTTTCTAGCAGATTTTCTAAAAATAATTTCTTTATTATTTAAACAACACAACCACCTGTTGGAATTTGTATGGGCTACAACAAAAACTGTCCACATAATTAAATTTGACAGTAGTGTATGATCTGAAACACCTTCCTTGTAGCAGACTTCTATAAGGGACGGTTTTCAAGATGTAAAGTTTAAGTGAGTAATGGAAAAAAAAAATGTCTGACTTGGCTACTTAATGTCTGTCACCATTGTTGTGCGTCTGATGTTAGAATGATTACCAGCTACATCAATAGCTACATCAAACTCAAAGTCAAAAAGAGAAAGAAAATAACAGAAATAAATAGATTTTAAATCTGCATGCATTTATTATTATTATTATTATTATTATTATTAAAAACAGAATAAAAATAAGCCTATACAAAATAACAGCAGATTAACCTGGTTAACCGGAAAAGATTTAAACAGTTTTTTTTCCAACAACTCCACAGATTCAGCTAAAAGGAGCTAAACTGTTCCAAAACATTGGAGCCACAGACTGAAAAGCTCCCCTGTCTCCCCTGGTCTTCAGTCTTATGAGGGACAGCTAATAGATTTTGAGCTTGTGAGCGAAGACAGTAAACAGCATTGTGTTTAACAAGAAGTTGAGTCATGTAGTCTGGAGGTTGTCCATGCAAGGGTGAGAATATTAAAATTAATTCTAAAATAAACTGGGAGTCAATAAAGAGAATAAAATGTCAGCTTGCTTGCTAGAGTCTGTTAAGAGTCTGACCGTAGCATTTTGTGTTGCTTGGAGACATGGCTGAGATTTATCTGCTATAATCTAGGTGCAGTGACACAAAAGCCTTAACATTTCAGAAGAGTAGACTATAATTCACAATTTTGAAATATTCCTTAAATAAAAGAAACAGAAAAGTGAAAACTCACTGGTTCGGGATAAACAGTCAACTAGGGTGTATAGCCTATGCAGCTGGTGAGGCTTAAAAGACACATACAGTTGAATGTCATTAGCATAGAAATGCTAAAAAACGGCAGGCACAAAGATTAAATGATACCTACTTAAGGAAGCATGTAAAATCAGAATAACGGTGGACCCAGGATTGAACCTTGTGGAGGTTAAACAAGCAATCTAAGAGGAGAAGGTGTACGCGCGAACAAAATGTCCTTCTAGAGCAGGGGTGGGGAACTCCAGGCCTAAAGGGCCGATGTCCTGCAGGTTTTAGATGTGTCCTTGATCCACCACAGCTGATTTAAATAGCTAAATTACCTCCTCAACATGTGTTGAAGTTCTCCAGAGCCCTGTCATTTAATTCAGATGTGTTGACCCAGGGTGATATCTAAAACCTGCAGGACACCAACCCTTGAGGCCTGGAGTTCCCCATCCCTGATCTAGAAGAAAAGGAGGATGATGAATCTACTGATTATTCAGAGATAGAAGCCAAAATCTTGAATAGTAATCAATAGTATCAAAGACAGCACTAAATTCAAGTGGTATGAGTACAGAACAATTTCCTACATTAGGCGCCATTAGAAGATCATTGTAGACCTTTAAAAGAGCAGTTTCAGTTACATACTGGCATTGAAGTGTATGATGGTTAATATACAGCTAATATAAGAGGGTAGGCCACTCATCGATCACCATGTATGAATTTTTAATGTAATCAATCTTTTCAGACTTTACCATAACTACAGTCCAGCTCTTCAGCTAAATACCCACGTACCACCATGGCTATCATCGGCGCTGGCTTTGATGACCATTCCTTTAGCAGTGATGAGAGTTACAACCACCTCTTCATAGATACAGAGAACACTGAAGTCAAAGGCTTGTACTTCCAGCGTGGTCAGCTGCTCCGTGGACGTGATACTTCTTGGTTTGTGGATCCTTCCTTGCGGGCCCTCATCAATGTGGGAGGTATCCGGTATGCTTTTCCCTGGAGTACTTTGGAAGATTTCCCCCAGAGTCGCCTGAGTCACCTCCACTCCTGCACCACCCTGAGAGAGATAGCAGAGTTTTGTGATGACTACGACCCCTTGTGTCATGAATTCTTCTTTGATCGAGACCCTTTAGCCTTTCAGATGATCTTCAACTTCCTGGGCCGTGGGAAGCTCCGCGTGCTGCAGGATGTCTGCAATGTAGCTCTGCATACTGAGCTGCTGTACTGGGGCATTGATGTAGGACAGATGGCACCCTGCTGCCACCACCGCATGATGTGCTCAGTGGATGAGGTGGTGCAGCACCAGCGCAAGGAGGAAGAGTGGAGGGAGAGGAGAAGAGTGATGAGAGCAAATGCAGAGCAGGGAAGCTTCTTCCACAAGCTGGGAGAAGCAGTGGAGAACCCCCACTCTGGTTTTGCAGGCAAAGTGTTTGCCTTCATGTCTGTCATGATGGTTGTGGTCACTGTAGTCAGCCTGTGCATCAGCACCATGCCAGACCAGCAGCAGCAAGAATCTATGGTATGTACCAACCAAAGCAATGGTGTGCACGACCATGTTTTTTTTTAACTCCAAATATGAAATGAGAGTTTGCACTGTGGCACAGTTTATGATAAATAAGGGTCATTTTGAACTGTGAATCATGCAAAGCTACTCTTTAAAGTCCCATTTAAAGCTCACAGTACGTATTGGTATTATCTGCATTTTACCAGCCCTGGTACACTAGATATTAAGTTTGAACTGCAATATTCTAGTGTATTGCTTGTATTGCAATACTATAGCTTAATGCTTCAGTCGGAGTGGAAGCATATTTTTTTGTTAGTATTGGCCACTTTGGCCAGTGGGGTCATTTTAAGGGAAAATGTCTTAATGTGCAGCTGTGACTCAGGACGTAGTTTGAATTGTCTACAAATTGGGATGTTGGTAGTGGTGTGCAGATCGATATTGAAATATCGATTCTTCTGATACTAGTAATTTATGTTCTAGAATTGATTCTCATATTAAAATATCAATATTTTAGTACTTTCTGGTAAATTTGTAGTTTATCATTAACAGGAACACAGTGTAGTGCCATATCACCCTATTAGAGCACTTCGCTCTCGCTCTGCAGGCTTACTTGTTGTTCCTAGAGTATTTAAAAGTAGAATGGGAGGCAGAGCCTTCAATTTTCAGGCCCCTCTTCTGTGGAACCAGCTTCCAGTTTGGATTCGGGAGACTTTTAAGATTAGGCTTAAAACTTTCCTTTTTGCTAAAGCATATAGTTAGGGCTGGATTAGGGGACCCTGAATCCTCCCTTAGTTATGCTGCAATAGACGTAGGCTGCCGGGGATTCCCATGATGCATTGAGTTTTTCCTTTCTAGTCACCTTTCTCACTCACTATGTGTTAACAGACCTCTCTGCATCGAATCATATCTGTTATTAATCTCTGGCTCTCTTCCACAGCATGTCTTTCTGCCGGAGGTTTCTTCCTGTTAAAAGGGAGTTTTTCCTTCCCACTGTCACCAAAGTGCTTGCTCATAGGGGGTCATATGATTGTTGGGTTTTTCTCTGTATCTATGAAGCGCCTCGAGGCGACTTTTGTTGTGATTTGGCGCTATATAAATAAAATTGAATTGAATTGAATTGGAAAGAAACTATATCATTCAGGTCGTCTAAATTGGATGGAACTACTTCCGCTTACGCCTTTCATGGTCATATGCGAAATATGCCTGTATAAATGTGTCGCGGCCCCTGGCGTGCACACTCACAACAATGGCTGAGTGTAAACGGAGTCATGTGTGGACGTATTTTACCTCCACATAAAGCCAAGACACAGTTTGCCATACATGTGGCAAGACAGTGAGGTGTTGTTAAACACCTCAGGGTAAATCCTATCACAGAATATGATGAGCTTATGTTGAGGCGAACTGAAGAGGAGGAGAGGGACAGATGCAGCTGGGGCAAGACAGACATCTCTCGCAGAGTCCTTTAGTGCTGCAGGCAGGCAACGTGTTCAAATAGCGCACAACTTCAGTTTTTTTTATTTCTATATGATAATTCTGCATTATTAAGCAATAAAAACAAGTAGTCTGATGTCCTGTAATCATTATGAAGCTATATTATTACAATTACATAATACAATTATATATTGTATTATGAAATACTGTACAATGAAACATTAAGTTTTTGTACACAGCATCAGTATCATCGATACCATGAATTTTACTTGGTATCTGATCAGAAAGCAAATCAGTGGTATCGCACATCACTAGATGTTGGTGGTTTACTCTGTCTTCTCCAGCCAGAATGTCAAAGTATCCAAGAGCAAAATACTGAACCTACCGCCCCCGGTGCATCCATCAGACTGCGATGGTGCTTAGGTATAAAAAAAATCGCTTACATGAATAGATGTATGATTGTGTGAATGAGGCTTTGAGTAAAAAGTGCTTTGATTGATCAGTCAGAGTAGAAAAGTGCTATTTAACCACCAGTCAATTTAATGTGACTTTAAAATTTGGAACAACCTTTAGAGAGTTGGTAAATAAATTCAGTTAGACCTCTTTGATCAGTCAGTACTTACTGTACTTTCGTTATGTTTCTAAGTTGAACCATGTGTGGAACTTCAAATTTGACCCAATGAATTAGATTCTGTAGTTTCTGACAGTATTTATAAGTTTTTAGTTTTATCCTTGTTTAGTTGCTCATGTATTTATTTGTTGCTACTAGGTAGATATAAAAAGAATTTATAGCTGCAATCTGCCACGTGCATGGCACCACAAAATTGCTCGGCTCACAGTTGGAACCACTGGCATCAGCAATTTTGTGGCAATTTTTTACAGATGGAAATTACCTTGACCAACACTATGTAACAATTAGCTCTCAAACCGGTCAAAATGTGGTCTGGTTTTCAAAGGGAAAACAGGCTACATATTAGCACAACCATCATCATAACCTTGGTGGAAGAAAGGTACTAAACTAGTGTTTTGCACCAATGCTGGTTATCAGCCTACAAGATAATTATTAAATTGTGTACATTTAGATCAATTAAATTTACCAATGGATTTCTGTCTTTTGTTACTCTTGCAGGGTGAATGCTCTCAGAAGTGCCGAAACATGTTCTTGGTAGAGTCGATTTGCGTGGCTTGGTTCACTTTGGAGTTTCTGGTGCGATTTTTCCATGCACAGAGCAAGCTGGAGTTCATTCAGGGACCACTCAACATCACTGATATAGCCGCCATCTTGCCCTACTATGTTTCCCTGTTTCTTGAGTTTAAGGACGAAACAGTGCACGATATTGTTGCTGGTGCAGGGAAGAGCACTCTAGATAAACTGGGTCTAATCCTGCGTGTGATGAGGGCCTTGCGTATCATGTATGTCATGAAGCTGGCCCGTCACTCTATGGGTCTGCAGACTCTGGGGCTGACCATGCAGCGAAGCGTGACTGACTTTGGCCTGCTGCTGCTCTTCATCTGTGTCGCCGTGGCCCTCTTTTCTCCACTTGTCCACCTTGCTGAAAGTGAGCTGGCTCCAAATGCTGCTAGAACCCCCCAGCTAATGTTCAGCAGCATCCCAGCATCATACTGGTGGTCCATCATCTCCGTGACCACCGTGGGGTACGGAGACATGGTGCCACGCAGCATTCCCGGCCAAGTGGGGGCGCTAATCATCATCTTAGCAGGGATCCTCATCCTGTCCTTCCCTTCCACATCTATCTTCCACACTTTTAACCGCACTTACAATGAACTTAAAGAAGAGCACAAGAGGCTGTGGAAGGAAGAGAGGGGTGCTGAGCTTGCCACTGGGGCTGAAGAAAGCATGAAAGAAAGAGAAACATGGCCTGATAATTGGCCTGAAACTGATTTTCTGCCTGATCTAGATGATCATTATTACCTCTCCATGAAAGACATTCAAATGCTGGATAAGAACACAAGCCATCAACCACTTATTGCTCCTGCTACATTTTGATTATATGAAAATACATTCCTGATGGGCCTTGGTGTACACTCAGAAAAGCTGTAGGAGGTAGAAAATATGGATATGGACATTATTTTTGTGATGATTGTGATAGCAAACTGGAAACTGCACCTAGAACAGAAACAGCTGCATTATACTGATAACAAAACTTCCGTTCTCAGGAAGCATATGCACAGACAGATGCTAACACAAAGCTAGCCAAGAACCGAAACTAATGTTAAGGCAGTGATGAGCAGTAAGGGTTGTTGCAATGCAGCCTTTATTTTTTTCTCTTCAAGTTCCTACAGTAGTGTTCATATGTAAATGGTACAAAAAAAATCATGTGTCCTAAGTAGGACAGGGATTTGTGTTGGTGTGTGGGACTGTAGCTTAAGGTTTATATTAACAGTGTGTAATACATTACTTTTTGAGTAATCATCCCAACATTGTTCACCTACCTTTGTCGCGTCTGCTTAAATGTAAATGTAGTGTATAACTGATTTATTATTTGAGTACTGTGAACATTTACTGTAATATACATTACCTAAACTTATATAGACTTTGGGTATGCATATTTATATGTGCTGTGAAACATGTCACGGTCCGGGGAAGTGTTATGTTAAACCTTGAATTTCTGTGAAACTTCCTATCTGTTCAGTCTGTGTTTGGGTGCGCCTTTTCGCTTCGGCCTTTCAGCCTTCTGACAAAACGATCCACAAATTCATTAGTTTCTTGGTCAAAAAGGGGATAGACCTACATTTGATAGTGGGAAGTAGAGGCAGACAACTCCTTTAACAATAGTTACTGACAAAATGCTGATGCAACACTGTTTGTTGAAAATCAGTGTGTTTTAATGCTTTAATGCTATTAACCAGAAACCACTTTTTGTCCAACAAAGGGCAGACATGTTCATTAAACGAGCCCTGAAGAAAACTACAGCATGTCACTGTGGAAAGGATTTTCTCTGCTGCAGACTGCAGTACAATAATTACATAGTAATTGTTTCAGTGATTATACCCTGAAGGGAGACATAAATCTAAGATATGCCCACATTAGTTTATAGTCTTAATACAAGGTGGACTCTTGAAGCTGTTATCACTAAAGTCTGTGCCACGCAGGTGCATCACGCCTGGAAATGATCTGACAGCGACTGATCCGGTCTGGTGATTTGAGTGCAACAGGAAGGCAGAGTTGGGCTTCTGGGATATGCACAAAACCCTGGATTACTACAGAGGCCTGTAAAAGAATGGAAAAAAGTTAATTCTGGATGCAGAATGTTTGCCTCTGATGAGAGACAGGGATGCCAGGAGTTCACCAACAAAGAGTGGCATGAGGTTTAAGATGGAGAGAACAGGAGTGAGCCAGGGAGAAGGAGGGGAAACAGAGGCGGAGGAGGGAATGAAGGCCAGTTGGATTTAAAAGTTTGGCCAACCTTGAACAAATAAAACTAACTTTGCTTTTTTTTTTTCTTTCAGAATAGTTTGGCCTGCAGAGTATCATTGCATTGAAACAGACAATGAATGGCTACCAAGGACTCTTGATCATTGGGAATGGTTCTGGGGCAGCTGTCTAGTCATAGTACTTCCAGGTCAACATTCGCACCGACTAAAATGTCAGTAATAAATGTCATTAAAAAAAAATCATGATCAAAAAGCTTGAAGATCAAACTGCATGTCTGCAAGGTGGAAAAGCATGGCAACCTAACCTGACTGCAGAGGAGCTGCAGGAAGTAGTTGCTGACACTTGAGTAGTTGTCCACTCCAATGAGCAGCAGTTTTGCACAAACAGAAACCACATCTCATTACCAAAAGAGATCAAAAGGACCTTTTTTAATCACAAAGGCCTAAAGTCTGTGGAGCAACATTTGGATGACTCAGATTGCTTTAAAATAAGCCATAATCAGTAACGGTATGTTGGGTTTAAAATGGGGGTAAAAAAAACAAAAAACAATTAATAACACCTCACCAGCTGTTAAACATGGAAGTTGACCTATTGTCTTCTCAGGTTTCTCAGGTTGTGTATCAATGAGTAGCTTGGAAGCTGTCCAGACAGATATTATATAGTGAGGCAAAAATACACTAAAGCTTCTCGGCTGAGCCACTGGAACGTGAATGAAAACCCAAACTTTTTCCTTCATAAAGGTGACATTTGACGATCTCCCCTGTATCCTTAATGATGAGATCTGACACCTCAGTATATATCAGTAGAGATCACCTCCACTAATGTCTGATGCAAATACATGCTTCAAGAGGCAAAGAGTTAAAGATATAGGAACCTGTAAGACAGATTAATGCCATTATTTTATGCAAGTTATAATTTTAAAATATTTAATAACCCCAGGTTACCCGAATTTTTGTAGGCATGTACATGTGTTTCTTTGTACACTTGTCGCCTCAACATGAATCTGTTTACATAGCATTATATTGAGGGCAAAAAGAAAATCGTAAATGACGTAATCTTTGGGGGCTTAGAAGATTTATGTTTAGGTTGGGGTGACGTTTTGGTTAGGTCCTTTGGAGGGACAGAAACATGTAAGCACGTGTGTTTATATGACTACTTGTGATGTGGTACCCTCTGTTCTCTGGTTCATGGGAATCGCAAGCCTGTCATTACTTTTTTTTCCTGATATAAAATAACCAGAGGAATGTCTGCACCACACTCACACACTTTGTGTCTGACATCCCACTAAAACCATTTCCACACTGCCCCTAAAAGCCTCTTGCACTAAAAACAGCTTGTCTGCTCAACTGACCCTCAACCCTCGGCTGCTTGGAAGCTGCTGACTGCTCTCAGTCACTGTAACTGTGTATTTAAAGGTAAAGCAGGGCTTTCACTACAAAAAACAAAGTTCCAGTAACAGCAACAGCAGCTGTGCTCCAAATCAGAGTGTGCTATTTAAAATAATCACAAAATAGATCTTAAGCTACAGCTCTGGGGCCTGAATTCAAGTCAAACGTAAAAAAACAGAACCTGAACCACTACTTATTCTAATTTTATAATAAAAATGGATCAAATGAGTAGTTTAAATGTAAATAGGAAAAGGAAATGATCACACAGCTCTTTAGTTTGAATTAAGTTTGCAGAACTTGATAGCATCTTTCAGTTCATTCATTTTGTGTTCTGGGAAGTATATTTTGCTGTTTTTCCATCCAAAATTCTTTGATTCTTTCACCTGTTTTCAGTGAAAGCCTCTAATAAGCAAACATACAGACATAGTTAGATTCTACTAGATGGATCTAGTGGAGCATTTAGAAGTTAAAGAGTCAAATAAGACGGGGTGAAGATCAAAACTAGAGCTAAAAGTGGATTAACACTGGACCTACTCTGCATTTGCATGTGAAAACTGCTTTTTTCTCAGCTCCTGACACCTTGTCAGGAGCAGTAACCACAGCAGCATTACAGCACAAAAAAAAGAAATGTAGTACAGCTACGAATAGTCTGGAAAGGGACATTATAAAGTCTTATGAAGTGAATGGAAAAGAATTCTTAGCATGCAATTTTAAATTATGCTTGATTTCTTTTCACACAAATTTCTCTCAAGAATAGAAAACAGAGTGACACAAAAACAAGATGTGACTAAGTGACAAAGACAGATTAGGTGATGAAAACTTCTATACAAGTCACAATAATTTCTACTGTGAGCTCCAGGATGTTTTCTTTGTATACAAGGCTGACCAGTGTGCTGCTGCTCTTTGTGGATTTAGCAAACCAAATTCAATCGATGTTACAAGAGCTATCGTGGCGATTCTCCAAGCCCTACAGATGACAAAGTGTATATAAAGGTGGAATTTAATGACTCTGTGACACTGACATGAACACCGCTGCTGCTCAGCACTAGTCCAATATATTACATCACTGTTAACGTTACCACAGTAATACAAACTAAACACTTTAGCGGTACACTTCCTGGTAATTTGATGTAACCTTTGAATAACACAAAATTGTAAGACATCTGTTTGTTCTGCAGGTTGTTTCACTAAATTAAAAAACACAACTTCAGAACAATATCATATGTAGGCCCATTGTGTGATTAAAAATCCTGAAATAAATGAGGAAATTTAATATAGCCTGTTAAATTCCTATGGAATTTTTCCCAACAGTGTTTCTATCCTATTCAATTCAATTCAATGTTATTTTTACAGTGCCACATCACAACAACAGTCGCCTCAAAGTGCTTTATATCAGCTAGACCCTACAATAATACAGTACATACAGAGAAAAACCCAACAATCATATGACCCCCTACGAGCAAACACTTTGGCGACAGTGGGAAGGAAAAACTCCCTTTTAACAGGATGAAACCTCTGGCAGAACCAGGCTCAGGGAGGGGCGGGGCCATCTGCCAGGACCAGCTGGGGAGAGAGAAGGAAGACTGGATAAAATACTTATGCATCATGGGAATCTGTTGCTCCAACGGAACTTATTGTTTCGGACGAAAACACGAACACAGCGTACAGTCGAGTCTTAATAGCTTACTTACAACTGGACTCGTCAGGCACTCTTTTTGGCTGCAGTGGTTATTATTTACATGCTTCCAGCTCCCGTTTCTGCTTGATGACAGCTCGTACTTTTCCTTTTTCTCCCTCCCTCGCTCACAGACACATAACGGGTATGGCAGTCCATTCTCCCTGCAGCACGGACTACACTGCCCATCAGGCTACATTTTTTAGCGCTATGCCTGTAGCATTCTGCCTATTAGCTTAGCACAACAACAACAACAACAACAACAAAAAGGCGCTCTCTCACCCAGGAAACACACAGTAGCGCGCGTCATCCTGTAACCATGGTAACCGTAACGCTGCTGCCTGGAACAACAGAACATAGCTGTCAAACAAAACCCAAACAGTCCTGACCTGCGACAATGTGAAACAGGAAAATACCGCCGTGTAATCCATTTATTTCAACAAAGTAACTGTATTCTAAATACCACCTTTTTAAATGGTAACTGTAACGGAATACAGTTTTTGTATTTTAAATACGTAACGTCAGTACATGTATTCCGTTACTCCCCAACACTGACCACTGTTAATCCATTTGTTTATACTGATGCATCTGCAGTGGATTAGATTTCTTTATAGTATATGAAAGGGAATCCTTGTATTGTCAATTGCAGAAAACCTCAACATCTCGGCATTGCATGCATATATAAATGATAAAGCTTTGCAGCCTTTGCAGTTAGCAACTAAAGAGCAGATATTTCCTCAGTTGTGGAGGACAAAGTCAAGCTGAAAGTGAAACAAACAGATAAGTAGCTCTGCATCTAAATAGGTCAGCTGATAACTAATGTAGTTACCATAACTTTGTGAGGTGGGGATTGCTCTGCTGCCTCTAACTGGTCAAACATGAATAAATCCAGCTTTCACTTTTAAATCATTTTAGTTTCACTTACCTGATCCAAATATATTAAAGCCTAAACCACTAAAATTACATTTATTGTACTTCTGACCCCAAAAAATTTAACATAAATTTACATATTTGATTTATAGTTTTTTGCTACATCTGGCATGTTTTGTGTAGTTTATTGCTTACAGCTTTTGATCTTAAGCAAACAAAAACATATAAGTGTGTTATGGCCAGAGAAAGGACACTGATGATGTAGAAGTCTCATAAACTAATGATACAGTTGGAGTTAGATGTGAACAAAACAGTCATAAAAAGGAAACATGACAGTTTTAATTAACAGTTTTGAAAAAAAAAAATCAGTGTCAACAGAATCAGCATACAGATATATTTAATTCTTAAAAGATTTACAATATCTTACATATGGTACATATTGAAAAGCGGGATAAACGATCTTTGGCACACTCAGTTTCCTGGTGATACAGACAGAAAACATACACAGTTGTAAAAAATGCATCTTTATATAGTCTTTTGATCTCTGCATAAGCGCTGTAGAAGGAAGACTTTCCCTTTTAGCTTTGATTTGTCATCTGTATTACAGTTTATGTCTCTGTGTACAACATGCTTGCTTATCTGGAAAACAAAGTTAAGGCATAGCTTGGTAGAAAGAAAAAGAACACACACATACATTCACACACCCACAGACACGTATTCCTTTAATTTCCTGCTGGTGAGGATGGAATCTGTAGCATCATTAGTGTTAAGGCGCTGCTGACAGTTTGGCTCAAAGTTGAACACACAAAGGCACTTTCAGGCAAAAGGCACGTTAGAGTACATAAAAACATCTGTAATAAGTAGTAGGTGGTAAAGTGCACACTGAATATCTTTGGTATAGGATGTATTGCCCAGTTTGTTTCTCGTGGAGAGACCTTGAAGAGAAGCCCGTCAGACTCGCCACGCTCAGCGTATCTCGAGAAGCTTCCAGTTATCTTTTTTGGTTCTGTAGCTACCAGCTGATTATGTCGAGCCACATCTTAAATGTGGCGAAGACCAAAAGCATCCAAAAGTTGATCTTTGCTGGGCTACAATGACAGATGACGCTGCGACTCACACTCGGCTTGGCTCAAAGTCCTACAAGAGCTGAGCTCCAGGACACTATTCAGAGTTTAGTCCTCAGTCCCATCCCAGGAAGTGGCATTTTTCTCACTTCTTGTCGCTAATGGAGCAGTCCACAGCTATGATGTTTTGTATTTCTGTAATTTTCACTTCCTCCTCTGGGATCTCCACCTCTACTGGGATCTTTAGTTCCTCTACAATCTTCTCCGCCGAGGAGCTCCGGCTGGACAGCTTGCCCATCTCGTCTTCCAGCTCAGAGATGCGTTCGGCAATGCAGTGTGCAGTGAGGCGGGCCTCGGGATCGTGGTCCCAGCATTCCTTAATGGTGGCGCACATCACTGCCATGCCCTGTAGAGGGAGGCAGAGAGCATGTGTTATCAGATAGAAACTTTTTAAAAGAGAGAGAGTGCTAGGAGAATTCTACAAAAGCAAAGATGAGTGCAGAAATAAAACTATTCTATATATGTAGTTTTTATATCCCAGTGACCACTGAAATAAAAGTCAGATAATTCCAAGATAGTCACGGAATGCTGAGACTTGGTTAGTTTAGTTAAAACTTCTTACATATGAAATCAAACCGGTTATAGTGGTTCTAAGAGAAGTTATAAATGTACAAGCACTGAAGTTAAAAAGCAAATTAAAAGCAACACTTTCATTATTTGGAAGCAGTGAACTCAGTCGGTTTTAGATGTTACAAATGCATAAGGCAGCTTTCACCTCATTAAACCAAAGTTTAGCTAATTGCCATTTTACAGTGAGCAGAGTAAAGTTGGAGGCACCTCTACTGAGACTAAACTGTTATTAAAACCAAACCTGTCTCCGTATTTAGAAGGTGGCTGACTGTAGCACAGTCAGCAAAGAGGCTGCCTGGAACCGCTGTGACTAAAAAGGTTGTAGTATTTATTGTACTTCAACTTTAATGCATCACATTTGTTAGAGAGCAATGCTCTTTTTTTCCTTCTCTCACCCCAACCGGTCACAGCAGATGGCCCCGCCCCTCCCTGCGCCTGATTCTGCCGGAGGTTTCTTCCTGTTAAAAGGGAGTTTTTCCTTCCAACTGTCGCCAAAGTGTTTGCTCACAGGGGTCATATGATTGTTGGATTTTTCCCTGTATGTATTATTGTAGGGTCTACCTTACAATATAAAGATCCTGTGGCAACTGTTATTGTGATTTGGCGCTGAATTGAATCTTCCACTTATGTGACTGGCATTTATGTCAGCATTAACATGTCTCTCTGTCTCTGCTGTCTTCACACAAACAAGCAAAGCAATTTATGATTAGGATTTACCAAAAAGATTGATTGAATATAGGAAAAGTGTTAAATGCAAAACTGTTTAAAGAGCAAAGAGACGAGCCACAGCCTATGCTGAAAAATGTTTTCAAGTGTCAAAGGCCGGCTTTTACTCTTTTACTGCAAAAATTAGTTATTTAAACTTGTTCTCACTCCATTGTGCTTATTAGCTATGAGTCCATCACACAGGTAAACTAACTAAACTAAACCAAAGAAAAATAATAATAAGCATAGAAAAATAAATAAACTACAACAAGTACAATGTACAAAAGGGGATACATTATCGTATAAATTAGTTAAACATACTATTACATTCAAAATGTACACTTGTGTTATATAAAATTATGTGTGCAAAAAATCGTGACAATAGATACATATTTACTAATGTAAAATATGAAACTTATTTGAGTGTTCACACTCAATTGATTGATTGTGTTATTTTAATTTTCATCCTAACTTTTGTTCTACATTGTAGAAAGCTGCATCTACAATTTTGATTAGTACTGCAGTCTAATGCACTCACCTGGTGCCTGAGCCAGCTGTCGGGGATCTCAGGCCTCCCTCTGTCTCTCAGCACATTATCCTTCATGCTCTCCACACAGGGGTGCTCTCGCACTTTAGAGCCGTACGCCGGCTCGTAATCCTTTACTTCTGCAAAACACAAGCACAACTCACAGATCAGACATGGACTGCAGACCCTAAACTGAGCTGCAAGTAAACCACATCCTTCTTTACAGCCACTTGTATGTACCAGTATTTGTCATTTTCAAAATCTTGAAAGGTGCGTATGATGATATGTGAAAATTTTAAGATAAAGAAGAAAAGGAAAGAGAGGGAGAGGGAGACTGAGTGTGACAGGTGGCTGAGTTAACCTTACTAGAAAGTGCAAAAGCATCCTGGTATGAGGTCATTACACCCCAAAACCACTGAGCTTGAATTTCCACCCGAGCTTTGAGCCTTGTACGCTGGCACCAATAATGCTGACAGTGGGAAAGAATTGCTTTTATGAAGCCTTGGCGGGAGGAAAAATGCCCACTTTGGCACTCAAATGACGATCGTGTCTAAAAACAAACAAATCAGCTTCCGCTAACAAGCCATTATTTGCAACCTCAGAGCAAAGAACACCAAAATAACAATCGGTTATTTTTTTACTCTTTTATGCTCAAAAAATAGCTGGGGTGCAGGGGGTGGAAGGGCATCATGTTGAAACCATGAAAAATGAAAAACAAGGCTCTGGGATTGGGTCCAAACCTCATGAAACCGAACTCACAACAGCTGCAGTCTGCCTCCAATCCCGGAAAGGAAGGCTCCCAGGATCTCACAGTTGCTGTCTAATGAGATACTAATCACTGCAAACTCATTTCTGTTTGCCCATCTGACACCGGAAATGATGCACAAATAATTAGCAAATAATCTATCCCTGGACGTCAGTGTTCTTATGCTTAATAACAAAGTGTTCTTCCCAACCTGTCAAACACTGGGTATTATTCTCTAATAAACTGTCATTTGTGCTACATTTTGCTGCAGTTTGCTTTTCTCTGTTCTGCTGCCTCCAAACCAATGTTCTTTGGAAGTCCATTTGATTCTAAAGGGAACTAAATCCTGACCTGGTGAGTCACACAGGTCACACTCAGTCCAGTGTCTGGGTGGATCTCTGGGTGTTTTAGTCAGTTGAGGCTGACCACATTTTAGACCAGGTCTAAATATCCTTGACTCTATTTGGGCTAAGTACTCGGTTTCCCTTTACATTCGGTCTCTCGTTTTCCAAAATATTAGTCATGTTTGGTTAAGTTTCACTAGTTTGGTTTGCAATTCTTAAACGCCTGCTGCTCAATGTTCGTTCGTGAACTTTCAACAGCCTCACAACCATTTAACTGGCACCTCTGAACCTTCAAATCATCTCACATTGTCTGCAACAGCACTTTAAGAACTTGGAAATTTTTCTAAACTTAAAGTGTATTTACCACCTTTGACCAAAGATGCAGTCATTGGTATGTCACTACCTATAGTAAAATCCTAAATTTCCAAACTCAATATCCTTTATGAGATACAGAAGTCATTTCTCAATATTTACCATCTACATACATTTTTCTATATTTTCACTACCTAAACATTTTTGGTACAGTATAAATTATGCTATACTATAATTTGCTATTACCGTTAAAACTACAGCTACAAATGTTACTCCCTTGTTTGTTTAAAATGACACTAGAAATGATGGGAGATTACATTGGAAGTCAAGGGCTGCATTATGAAGCACTACCAGAGCAAGCTAGGCTAACACACAGCTGTCACTCAAGCTAACCAGTGTTTTTTTCTGCATGTATCTTTAATAAAGGACCTATTATCTGAATAAGCTTTAGGTGATGAGTGTCAATTCCCCATTTTAAATTTATTTATGTACAGTGAGAGAGTGGAAACACGAATTCAGAAAGACCAGAGTTGAAGAAAGCGGCACTTGTAGCTGTTCAAATTCCCATTTAATCTCAAAGCACTTAGTAAATGTCTACATAGCTATGTATATTTCCATATCAACTAGATGCTTTGATGTAGTGGTTAGCAGAATGATGCGGTGAAATATATGATAAGTGATGCAGTCTCATATAACCACGTGCAGCCCTGCTGCTTATCCTCAAATACAGGAAGTTAGGAGGTTGGGGTAAAATCCCGCAGACAGGAAACTGGAGGGCTAGGATTGGGACTATGTGCAGAAACGCTGACTCTACAGACCCACACTTCCTGTTTTGACATGTGGAAGTTCCCTCAGTTTTAGTATTTTAAAACAGGACCCAGCCGGGCATGGCCCATTCCCTGCAGGGCTATTTATGCCAGGCCTGGTATTGTCCTCAGCTTTCTGCTGTTTAGATCTCCTGCTGTGGAGCTGGTATAAATACCACACATTTTCCTGGACTGCATACAGCTGAAGCACAGAGTTGAAAACAGAAATAAAAAGAGGTGGAGTACCTTCTAAACATCAAGACATCACAGAGTGGAAAAGGTCCTATTTCATGCTCCATTACTGATTTGGCTCTTGTACACTTGTCCTTTTTCTGTGAATGATACATGGGGACTACACGTGCGGTCTACATGAGGCGGGGCCTGTTTTCCTTCTCTGGACCTTTGAAAAGCTATGAGAAGAATTTCATCTGAGAGGAGATTTCAAAAGAGACTGCAACCAGAGCTTCAGTCTCACTTTCCTCTTGCTGTCTGGGGCCCGCAGTTAAAATCCCGATATATTCAATCTAAGTGCTGGAAAGTGGTTTACGACAGTTTCCTTTTCAGATTATCTGTCTGAAACCTTTGTGGCCTGAAGGTTAGCAGAAACCCCGTGGCTGGCTACGCTGTCTGGGATCTGCTATCTCCAGACAAACATCTCCATGTTTGGCGTTTGAGAGATTTCAGACTCTCGAGAGAAGTATAACATGAAACTGATCCCACACTGATGCAAAACAAACTACATTGCAAGAAATGAACCTGTGTAAACTCTAATGAACCACACTGTCATCGAAACAAAATCTCCTCTCCACAGAAACAAAGAATCCGCCCATCTCTAGAGAAAGTTGTGGGCTGAATTCCTGTGGCAGGTTTGTGGCTAGCACTTGGGGTGCTGTGAAGTTTAATGTCAGTGCTGTTAGTAGTACTTTGATTGGGGGGGGGGGGGGGGGGGTTACAAGTTGAAATAGCAGATTCCCTCCAAATGAATACCTGAAACTTAAAAGAAAGAAGCAGTCAGTCCTATCTTCATGTCTGTTCTCATTTGATTGGTTTGTTTGGAATTACTGTATTCTTCAGCTCTTTGTCTGTTTAGTCTTATTTGACTTGTCTTTTACTGTTATTGCTCTTTATCTGCGTTATTTTTATTTTAATGGGTAATTTAGTATCTGACCGGAGATGACACACTTAGTTATCTTGAAATGTTTACACTCAGCTGCCAGTTTATGTAAGATACACTTAGCTAAAAATAACTAAAAGCTATTTAGAGAATTTAGAGAAAAACAAAAGAAAAAAAGCCACCAACAGAGATGTTATAGTAATATAAAATAGTATATTGCACAGCTATGACATCAAAATTATGTGGCGCATGGACCTGGGTCCTTTGAGGGTGTCCTGTGGGAGTCTGTTGGTTGTAAGACTTAAGTGGGTCAAGCTCATTCTCCTGCACCTGGTGCATTTATTGTTCACCCAACCATCCATTTCCTACTGATTATACATCAGTTTAAAATGAGATTCCAATGCAAGGATGCTTCATTGAATTAAACACCTGTTGCTTCAACTCTTCTCTTCTTGTGTGTCTCTCTCCCCCTCCTTACTTTGCATCTCTGATAAGAGGGAGTAAGACATGAGAAGAGGATGAGAGGAAAGGGAGGACATGCAAACTAAGAAATGAGAAAAAGGGTATATCTTAAGAGTTCCACTTCCTGTGGAAATGTTGAAGAAAATATACTGCTAGGGAACATGGTGTACCCCTGTTGTTGCCAGAGGTACAGCAACAGTTAGAGGGGTGTTAACTGTTAAAGAAAGCAGCACACATGTATCCAAGATTTCCCAGTAGAAAATTGCATTGTAATAAAATTGTAAATATTCTTCACCGTACGTGTAATAATTTTAAAATTAGTCACAAACTAAGTCCTACACACTCAGTGTCGAGAAATTCTTCAATCTAAACATCATCAGGGCAGGATTGTTCTTAAGGGCTAACCACGTTACTTTTAGCTAAACGGGTCGAATGAACTGGCAACTGAGATTACAATAACCCTACAGTAATTACAGAGAGTGGTATCAGTCTTGTCTAAGGTAAAAAGTGAGCGTATTTCCAAAATGTTGATCATTAACTTCTGTGTTCTTTTAGCTTTTTATCAACCCCTCACCAGCTGCTGCTAATGGCAGTGTCCCTACATGGCCCACAAGGCTTTTGCTTGGCATGGTGCAAACCTTTCTCCCTGCTCCATTTACTCTGCATAACCCTCAGCTCAGACTGAACATGCGGGCCCTGCTGCGCCCTGCAGGCTAATTCAGGATAAGTAAATAAAATGCTCAGAGACCCACGGAGAATGTACTATAAGTGACCACAACAACAATGCCAGAGCAGGGTAGTATTTCGATCCACCATTCTGACCCCTGTTGTTGCGGTGGAGACAGAGGAAATACACACACACACACGCTCACACACACACTCCCAGATTGAGACATGGAAACAGGATGAGATGAGGGCATCTGTCTAAGACCTCCATTTCTGTTCCACTGTCTCCAGGTGACTCTCTTTACTCTGAAGAAACACACACACTCTGTGTAGACAGAGGAAATAAACACACACACACACACATACACACACTCTGTGTAGACAGAGGAAATAAACACACACACACACACTGGAATGTGACTGTCTCATTCTAAATATCTCAGACTGTCTAGAAAAGCCCAAGAGACAGAGGGAACAACATAAACCACAGAGAGTCCCTCTCTACTCTAAGGAGACTGGAATAAAACACACAAAAACAAATTTGTGTGAGCTGTACTTCATTAAAAGGTCCTCTCTAAGATTTAAAGTCTATAGTACAATCTAATTTTGCAAGGTGAGAATTACCGATAGAAAGATTTTTGATCAAAGTGGCATTAATACCGGACTCACACACCCTCATGTGCATAAGAGCGAAATGATTCCCTTCCAGCACTGAAACAAAACTGGTGGTATCAAAACTCCCTTTCCTAATTGTGTGCGTGTTTAGCTACTGTAAGGTAGTAGTGTGTTGTTGTGTTGTTGCCCTACAGATTGTTCCTTGTCCTCGATTCTCGTGATCTTCCACTGACATTTGAATTGGTGGCTTAAGAATTGCCTTTCTGTTCTTTACTGATGATTTGGTACTATTCATTATACAGCATGCAGCCAAATGTGAAACAGCTCGGTTGTGTGTCACCGGTTCCCTGTTTAGGCCACGAATATCTGATTGCTTGGACTGCAGTTCATTGCTTGGTGGATTAGGAGTTTCTATTTCTATTTTTTTCAACTGGCAGAAAAAGCAAGACAAGACCAGAACAAGTTTCAGGGATCTAACTGTAACCCTTACACTAAAACCACATTCTGAGCCTCAAAACACACACACACACACACACACACACACACACACACACACACACACACACACACACACACACACACACACACACAGCTGAAGCAGGTACAGTAACCACTCCAGCTCTCTCCCCCTGATTTCCTGCCCAAAGAAGGGCAACCGCACGGTTCAGATTGTCTCCCTCACACATCAGACATTCCTCAAATTCCTGCTGCTAAAGCTGAAGGTTGAGGTGCAGTGCAACAGATGAGGCCATCAGCCTCCTTGCTGCCCCCATCAAAAACAAAAGCCTAACAGTAAACAGTAGTCCTGAAACTACTGTCTACACTATGTAGGTCTCACACACACACGGTAGCAGTTTCAAGCAGCTTTCAACACATTGGCCTTCAAACGTATTGCATGAAGTCAGCTGATTAAAGTGACCTTTTCCTTTTCTTTTAGTAATTGTGACGTATAGGAAATAGCCAAATACTTCCAGTTGTTTCATGACTGAAGGGACATGACCGGAAAGAAAGGAAGGTAGAAGATAAGCAGTCATTTTTATGACATTGCATTACACACGGCACAAACTGAGTTAGACCTCACACACACCTTCATTATGTGACATGTTAACATCATTCTGCCCAACTGCTTCTCCTGCTGAGCTTGATCTGACAGGCCAAAACTCACAGAGCATGCTGTCACTGTAGAGTCATCTCAGTTGCTGAGACACTTCACCTGAGCAGATTTGTTTTATTCTGAGAGTGAGTGTGCGCTTATGTGTTACATTACATCATACTTCCCACAGCTTGGTAATTACTGAACACGTTTGTGTGTTTACATGTGTGTGCAGTGTGCACTGTGTGCACTGACCTCCAATAGCTTCACACCTTGACGTCATCTCCCACAGGACCAGAGCCATGGAGTAAATGTCAGTCTGCTTGAAAGACTCGATGTTCTCCAGATTTAGTCGGGCCTCCAGCACCTCTGGTGCCATATAGCGCGCAGTGCCCACCTGCCCAACAGAGGCAGCAAACAGGGGTTAACACACAAACAGGCACACCCAAGCATTAAACAGATTATCACCTTATCACTACACTGTCTCTCAAAGCCTGATTAATGGTGCTGGTGCAATAAATCAAAGCACTGGCTCAGTGGCAGAAGACCTGACTCACTCCTCGCTTCATTCAGAAACAGGTAAGAAAAAGAAATGACATTTGACATCATAAAACAGAGAGATTCTAGTCTAGCCATTCATCTGTTTGATGTGCGCTGTTAAATTACACATAGTAGCTACTGCACTGTTTGCTCCAGACAACTTTCAATGTTGCTGTTATGCTGCAGTGTTTCTGTATACTCCAGATGCATTTCTTCACAGCCAGACATGGAACAATATATATTTTTTGCAAGTCTGCAGAGTCCTACATTTAATAGTCAACCTCCAAGCCAAGATCAACAAGTTGTCAAAGTTTTAACTAAAAGCAGATATAGAAAATTAAGTCTCAGCTGAAGACAAACTCAATTCAAGGTCACGTCCAAAATAAAGATCTTTAGCCTCACGTTAAATCACAAGTCAAGACAATCAATGACTTCCAAGTCAAAATCACAAATTCCTGTCAGGAGAAATCAGTTTGAGTTCAAACCAAACAAGATTAAAGTCCAATGTTGAATTATTTAAGTATTATTTCAAGTCTCAGCTTAAACTCAGTGGCTTAGGTGAATATTTAGAACATACTCTCTCCCAGTTTTTACTGAAAGTAGAGGGATACCATTCTCATCAAGTCGCTGCACGTCAAATCTAATAGTTTGCACGTCTTTGCAACTGTATGCTTGCAAATCTTGGGACTCTTTTGATTTTGTAAAGTAGAGTTTGGAGTCATCATGGACTGTAATGGAAACGTATAAGCTGAAAGTGAAAGTGGAACAGTTTTCTGCCTTTAAAAGTGACATTTGTGCGTCAATCAAAGTCAATTAGCATAACCGTTTTGCATTCCATCTACTTTCCCACTAGTAAAACGGTGGCTTGTACTGTTCCACAGTAACCCAAGCAGTAATCCAAATGGCTTTGAGTTTAGATGTGCAAACTGGTCAAATAAGCTAGCTGACTGTATATGCAAATTCATTCTTGCAATGCTAATGCAAGACTTATGTCCTTTCCACCACAGGTACTCTGTCAGTTCAACAGCTTTGTAGTGCATTTACATGCATTTGTTCCATTAGTGCTTACCATGAGCATTTTCCAAATCTGTCTTTTCACTGCTGCTTTAATAACCATAAAACATCTGAGATTTACATAACATCAAATTTCCCATGTGCTGTATATGCAAAAATACTGCTGACATGGTTTTGCGAGTGGTTGCACGAGTTGCATTTTTATGCAAAGAAAAGTTCGACCACACGCGCACACATGATTGAAAAGAATTTACACCGAAACCTAAGCTCAGGATAATATCTGACAGAGACACACACACACAGTCACGGAAGTTATAATTACAACCTACTAGCTGGGAATTTCCAACTTTTAATTGTGAGTGGAACCAATAGTGACATTGAACAATCATACTTCGGCCTACGCATGAGCTGAGGTTAAAACCCCCCCAAAAAGGAAGAAAAGATTGAACAGCCAGGATTTTGTTGTGGTTGCACTCACTGCACCTCTTCCTTCATCACTTGATTACTGATCAGTCTGTCAGTTTTCTTTTGTCAGCAAACAATCAAACACATTCTCAGGAGAAGTAGGAGGAAGGCAAAACAAACACAACCCGCTCATATCTCATCAGATATGGTGAGATATGACAGCTACAAATCTATTACCGCAGATATTTGCAGGTTATGCTTTTGATATCTCTTGGCAGTTGTGTTTAAAGACCATTTGTTAAAAAGAGGAATCCATAATGATATTTAACCTGTCCACTGTTGGCAAGTTCATCCACTGACAGGCTGCTGTCCAGACAGAGTCCCAGGCCAAAGTCACAAACACAGCACGTCCCGTCGTTTTTCACCAGGATGTTGGAGCTCTTCAGGTCTCGGTGGACTATCGGCACCTAGGAGAATAACAGACACTTGATCGTCCAAATGAATAAAAATAATAAGCATGAAAGCAGAGATCAAAATGGTAAAGAGATAATACGATGTATGTAGCCTGAGTTACAGGATGTTGATCTGTTGACTTTTCCCCTAGTGTCACCAGGCATTAAGCATTGTGTCCTGTGTCTTTTAGAAAACCTTAATCTAGCTGTAATTTGATGCTGAGAAAGTCCCTCTTGGCTTTACATTTGACATTTTTACTTAATTCTAAGAGTGCTACAGGTTTGGGCTGCTGTGAGGACCTCCCTTCATCTCACTCCCTGCATGTTATTCACTGTTATTTGCTCCCTCCTGTACTTTGTATTTTTTTTCTGTTTGTTTAAAGGGAGTTCTTCCTGTCAGAGATAATGAGTTTTTTTTGTACCGTGTAGGATCTGTACTTTCTACACTGCATAAACTAAATTTAACTGAACTGAATTAATGCCATCGTCTCACTATAACAATTCGATGTATCCAGTTAATATTTGCTAAAAACTTGATGGACAGCAGTACTCATAACAGGTGAAGAAAGGCTGAAGTGTTTTTATTGGAACAAGTGTCATCTGAATGCTGCTAACGTGGCTAATAGCAGTCACATGGATGGATTGCTGCCCTACTGCTAAATATGACTTGTGATCTTTAACCTTAGGGCTTCCACAGGGGAGGCGATCACTGTGGAGGTGGGCAACACCCCGTGCCAGAGAGCTGCTGAACACCTGCAGCTCCTGCCAGCTGATCACGTGATGTGTCAGGTACTCCTAGAAGACAGAGATGTGACAGTGTATTAGCATTTTGAGAAGTTACAAACTAAAGTAATACCACTTTCATATTCCGGACACTTGTGCACTCACCTGTAGGTTTCCTTTGGGGTGGAAGGCCGTGATCAGCCAGTACTGTTTCTCCACCTTCCGCTCCTCAGCTGTCAGGAAGTGGAGGATATTCTCATGTCGGAGGTCTGTGTTGGAGAAAATGTCCTTCTCGTTCTTCCAGGAGGCGTACTCTTCGTAGGGGAAGATCTTTACAGCTACTGTTTCAAACTGATTCCACGTAGTCTGCTTCAATTTAGCCTTGTATACCTGAGCAAAGCGACCCTTTCCCACCTGGGACACAAGCAAAAGTTAAGATTAGAGTTTGAAGCAGCACAGCTCCACATATGTATCAAATATGTTTGCATACCAGCAGATCCAGCTCTATAGGCAGCGGCTCTGTGTTGTGGTTCAGACTGTTGGCATGAGTCGAGCTGCTGTCGGACTTATCGTCATCTGTCATGATGGCGCAGGCGTCACTGCAGTCCAGCCCACCGGCTATTGGCTTACGCTTAAAGTTAAAGCTGCTCTCCCATTGGCGGTTGGGACGCCTCTGCCGATGGATTCTGCACCAGTAGAACATTCCAAAAAACGCGATCACCATCACCAGCAGGGGCAGCATGCTCACCAGAACTGCAGATATCAAAGAGTGGTTGGACTCCAGTGGATCTGGAGTTGGATCCACAGCTGGGGAGAGAAGATGAAAAACATGAAAAAAGTGTGAGCATGAGATGCGTAAGCTAATGAGTCCCAACTGAGAAAGAAGACGCACAACGATAACATAAGGTTGTGTGACATCAGAAATGGAAATGTATCGAGATAGTAGCAGAACGCAAAAATTCCCCATGTAAGAGCTAAACTGCTCGTGGGTGGACTTTGAACTGAATCATGAAAGTCAGCTATGAGGATACGTTAAGAATATTGTTAAAAAATGACTCACCATCATTTGCTGTCATGTTATTAAAACAAAAAAAAATTCTCCCTGCTGCACAAAATGCCTTCAGGTTTGCTCAGAGTTTTCCTTAGCTATCTGAAGCTAAGGTGGGAAGATGTAGATATTTTTGAAACCGCCAACGTGAGTCAGAGCTCTGTTAAAGAATGAGCATAATAGTCTTCTCGGGACTGTCATGAAGCTATTAATGCAAAGTCAGTTTTTCAGTAGACTGTTTTATGATGCTGATGTGATTCTAGTTGGTATTGTTGATTTGGTGAGATGCATTAACAACCTACAGTGATCAGTGGATTCTGGAAAAGTAACTTTTGCATTTGAACAGCTTGTACTTACAGCTCATGTTAGTTTCACACAACTTTTTCGGCACCTATTACTAATTAGTAGATCTAATTAGTAGTAGTAGATGCAATAATAACAGTGTGCAATACACATACACTTATTCTTCTTTTTTATACTAAGTTAATATACTGTGTTGTGTTGTTTGTTACGTTGTGATGTGTCATATCGTGTCGTGTTGTGTTATATGTAGTGCCGACGTAGGACAGTTTTTCCAATTTCATTGTACTACTGTACTATGTATGACTGTGCAATGACAATAAAGAGTTATCTTATCTTATCTTATCTTTCTTTAAAATGAACCCGGGGTCGACCTTTGCTGAAAAGGACACGCAGGCTAGTTTCTGTGCTCTGTGCGGTGGATGCAACAGCAGCACACGTCAGTTTCCTCCCACTGCCACCACACTGAGGACACCACAGGGAAATCATTCTTAAACCCTGCACTATAAAAACATCATTGTGTTCCCCACTCCACAGACAGCTTGAAATCTTTTACTGTCCATCATAACAAGAAGTGCAAGTTTGAACCTTTTGGTTTCTGATCTTTTCAGGGACCTAACTGTGCAGTCAGAAGGTTCACAGTTTGAGCAGGCTTTATAGCTTTGTGAGCTATAGCATTAACTCCATCCACTGACTCTGACTGCCAGCTGGGACAGAATGGCAGCCAAGCCTCGGAGCTCCAGCGGCAGTGAAAGAACAGTCAAACGCTTGTCTGTCTTGCGTTGGCCTGGCCTGGACTGATCTGCTCTAGCCGGGCACCTTTTCAAAGAGTGTCTCACTCATAGTCCCAAGGGAACATTACCCTCCTGAGCAAAGCTGCCACATTGGCGAGCTGAAGGAGGTCAGGCCAAGGACTGACCATTGAAGAAAATGCTCCACCCTACATCTACTTTGCAGTAAGATTTTCCACTTACAGTACATGTATTAGTGAGCACTATAGAGGCTCAAAGTATACAAAGCAAACATCAGCATATAGAGCAAAAATAAAAACTTCGAGCTTTGATACTCTGTGAATTCTTCTGTATATCATAGACTGAATGTAATCACTGACTATGTATAAAATGTAGACTCAGCCACACATGACTGAATCTAACTGTTGTGAAGTCTGCTCAGTGTTTTGTCTGACAACCAAGATTTCGAAGATACTGCATGTCCATCTAAGCATAAACTTTATTGCCCTTTTAGGCTCTACTGGGGACCATCATTTACACACAGAACGCACTGTTGTGTTCAGTAATACTTGAAACTGGGTAATAAACTTATCAGGAAAGTATGTACTGAGGTCATAGAACAAGGGAGCTGAAACTTCTGTTAAACCAGACACTAACTGACTACCCCTACTGGCCATGAATAAGAATGGTTCCACATCTGGAAAGCAGAGAACTGTTGTCCATTTAAATACAGTTAAATGCACTATGCAATGGCCTTTTTAGCAAGCTACCTAGCTACAACTATTGTTTATTACAATCCAAATTCCAAAAAAGTTGGGATGCTGTATAAATGTAAATAGAAAGAAAATGCAATTATTTGAAAACATTTATTCACATATCAAATGTTCAAAATGAGAAAATTAACCATTTTTTTTTACTAATGTCTCAAAAAAGTTAGGAATTGCCCATGTTGACCACTCTGTAGCATCCCGTCTTGTTTGGCTGCACCTCACTGAGCCTGGTTCTGCTGGAAGTTTCTTCAAAGTATGTTTTTTTTCCCTCACTGTCGCCAAGTTGTCTGATTCTTGGGGTTTCCTCTATCTCTATAAAGTGCCCTGAAGTGACTGGCATTGTGATTTTGTGACATATAAATAGAAATGTATTGAATTGAACCAGTTGCTGGACTTTTGAGCATTTAGTGATGTCTATGGGTTCTAGACTTTAGGCTCCAAACATTTTCCATTCAA
Organism: Maylandia zebra; assembly: GCF_041146795.1. Lineage (NCBI taxonomy): Eukaryota > Metazoa > Chordata > Actinopteri > Cichliformes > Cichlidae > Maylandia > Maylandia zebra. Next base: position 6,235,379 of record NC_135177.1, on the reverse strand, counting down.
GTTTCTTTAAATTTATGTTATGAATGTTGAAACTCTAAAAATGCTAGCCTTAAGGAGTTTATGTAATTTTTTGTAATTAACTGAATTGAAGCCAAGTGCACAAAGCCACTTCAATCACACATTAATAGTTTGACCTAAGAGCCACTGTGGTGGTGCACAAAGGCAAAACTACACTGTTCCAAAAAATAGTAATGTCAAAGTACTTTACTGTGTAGTTTACAGTTGTGTACTGTTTTTCTAGAATATCATTACATTTACATAAGTAGACTGTGATCTGACACGTCAAATGTAAAATAACATAACATCACTGTAAATGTAATAAAACACAATTTACTTGTTTGTTAAATATATTTTGTTGTACATATGCATATTTAGATCGTAAAAATACATCCAGGAATGTCTCCCATCATGCCTTGGGACATGTGCTGCTGTTTAGATGTTCTTGTTCTATTGTTTATGGTTACGTTACTTTTAACTGTTATCTTGAATGTTGTGTTTACGCCGTGGTGCAGCGTCACTGACAGTTGTTGTTTTGTAGAGAGAGTGCTGTACCATGAGTGACTTCTGTTGTGCTGTTGTTGATCCTTGAGGCACATTGTAGCACAGCAAGTGTTTTAATAAGGAGCTCCCCCTACCAGCTTGGGGTTAAATAACAAGCTCAATCTCTCTCTGTGAGCTTCTTTGTTAAGATTTCTCTGCATGCCACAATGTAAAACATTGCACGGACACGCTGTGCTAATTATATATTTTGAAAAAGAAATGTAGAGGTAGGAATTGCAATTAATATAAATAACATGACGCTAAGCATCGGCCAATGAATGTGAACTAACAACAAGGTCGCGGGTAACGCTGCGACCAGAGGAAAAAAACCCTAATATGAAGGTATTTTACTGCATTTTACAGTAATGTTCTGTTCTTCTAGAATATCATTAAAGTTACGTAAATAGACTTTGACTTCACATTTTGAATGTAAAATGTTAAATCACTGTAATGTAATACAACATGATTGTCATGATTATTAAATGTATCTGTCTGTACATATGCATATTTAGATTGTTAAAACACATTCACAAATGTATCATGATCTCACAAATATCTGTCCGTTATTTGAAAGATTGAACTGTTGAATTCAAATGTAATGCTATGGAAAAGTATATAACATGATCCCTATAAGCTTGTGTTACATCACATAAGTATTATTATCGCTGCTAGTTAGGCCGTTCGTGGCTCAAGAGTTGGCAGTTCGCCTTCTGATCAGAAGGTTGCCGGTTCGCGCCCCGGCTCGGACACTCGCCGTCGTTGTGTCCGTGGTCAAGACTCTTCACCTACCGCCTACTAGTGATGGCCAAAGGGGCCGATGGTGCGATATGGCAGCCTCGCCTCTGTCCCAGGGCATGCAATCAATTATTATTTAAACCAACTGTTAACTGTATATTTCTGTACATTTACGTATTATGATTCATATTTCCACATTCATTCACCTTGTTTATAGGTAATTTCATCGTTTGATCGCGTAAAAATGTTCCTAATCTAATGTCTAAAAGCACTTGGAAAAGGCAGAATCCCATGTCAAATTAGCTCAACAAACTCTATTTTCATTACTGAAAATAACCATATTTTTATGGGACAGTTATTTTCTGTTATTTTACGGTCATATTTTGGCGCCCCAGCTGCCGGAATATTACCGTTTTTTTTAAGATGTTTTTTTTCCTATTTATAGATGATTTCATTGTTTAATCACATTAACATGTTCCTGATTTAATGTTTAGCGGCACTTGAAAAAGGCGAGATCCCATGTCAAATTAGCGCAACTAATTGTATTTTCAGTACTGGAAATAACCGTATTTTTATGGGACAGTTATTTTCTGTTATTTCACGGTCATATTTTGGCGCCCCAGCTGCCGGAAGATTACCGTTGTTTTACGATGTTTTTTGTAACAGTGTATAAAACACTTGTCTTTGTCCCAAGCATTGAAGAGGGAACTTGCCAAAGAAGACAAAGACAATAATAATGCTACAAAAATGCAAGCTTGCCATCTGTGAACCTGTAGTTAGTCTTAACGAGCTCACTTTGTTAGCTACAGATAGTAGATTACAGCTGTCTGCTGGAATGTCTGGTTTGGTTTCAGTTCAGTTCAGACAGACACTGATCTGATAGCCTACACTTCTGTATTTTGTCAGCTTTAGAGCTGCATAAACACACATATTATTTGTGATGTCGCCTAGCAAAAATGAAACCATTACATTAGATAAAAATGTAAGACTGTATTTGTCATGTCAACGCTCACTCTGATCTTTGTGACTTACGAACTGCTGGGCCCACATCACAGAGCGTCATTAACTGTCCGATTTAAACTGCCTGATGTGCTTTCTCTTCAGCAAAGTAAAAGAGGAACGAGTATTGTGTTCATTTTTGTGGTTGTGAGCATGTAGGTGTGTATTTGTGTATGTGGGCATACAGCACTAAAACTTTTTGAGATCACTTCGGGCAAAACCGCAGATGCAGTGAATCAAAAATACCCAACACAAGCTCATGCAGTGGTTTTTTTTTAGGCTTGAGACAACTTCAAAAGACCAGTAGTAAAGTTAGTTGCAAAATAAGCCAACCAGCCAGTCAGACATGGCATTTCTACTCAAATTCCTAGTGTCTGTACATGTGTGTATGCTTTAAGGGTTTTAAGACTGCTTAGAGGTTTTTGGGGTTTTAAGTTTATTTCCTTGTTGTCTTGCAGCCATGTTTGGAGTGTGTAAGGGTGTGTGTTTCAGGTAGAAACAGCCAATCACGCAGTGCCAAGACAAACTGGCAATTACAATCATGTTGCCTTTTCCAATCAGGATGCCAAAGTGTTCTCAGGCGGCGTTTAAAGAGGTTTGACACATAATTTGGCCAAATGCAGGCATCCCTGCCTCCGGCCTGTAATTACTCACATCATCAGTGTGTATTCATGTGTCAGGAAGTGAATTCTGGGATTACTGAACCTGCCATCTCTGAATCACACTTTTAATGCTTTGACCAATTGCTAATTACTTACTTGCTTACTACGCTTAGTGAAGTTACGAGCTGGATTTTAAAGAGGAACTATTTTCACTGGAAAAAAGACAGAGCCAGACATGATTTCATGTTTAAAACAGGTGATGGGTGGATAGATGGCAGCCATTATAAACAGAGTGTAAGCAGAAGCACACTTCCAACAGGGCTTCCACTGTGCCAGATTGTTTACTGTGCCAGCAAAACACTTTAAATATCAGTATTCATCCTGATTTGTTTGAACATTTCCATTCATAGCCCCTGATTTTGGTAATTATCTGGTCACGTAATGGAAAGCTGAGGGTTCAGATTTAAAAGTAAATGTGGTGTAAATTCTCCTCACCGCTCTCTGAAAGAAAGCTCCCAGCTTTGCCTGTTCCTAATGCATTTGCTGAACCAAGCATAACACAGGTATGGAGCCTATAACAGGTATCGAGTGAGGGATGATGTAATGTTTAACAAGTGATAGCTTTATGATGTCTAGACAAGGGAGTTTTGGCCGGAAACTGATAAGAGAGTGCTCCAGTAGGTTTATGATTGATACTGTAGCACCAGTGTTGGGGAGTAACTGAATACATGTACCGGTGTGACGTATTTAAAATACAAAATATGAGTAACCGTATAATAATAATGAACACTTTTATTGATCCCCGTGGGGAAATTCTTCGCTGCATTTAACCCATTCACTCAGTGAAGCAGTGGGCAGCCACCAGTGCAGCGCCCGGGGAGCAGCGTGTGGGGATGGTGCCTTGCTCAAGGGTACCTCAGGGTAGCCGTTCAGGGGATTCGAACCCCTGACCTTCCTAACATGGGGCAACCGCTTTACCTACTGAGCTATCCCTGCCCGCTGTATACCATTACAGTTAATGCTTAAATAGGTGATAATTAGAATACAGTTGCTTTGTTGAAATTAATGGATTACATGGTGTTTTTTTCATATGTTAGGCTATCCCCTCTCTTATGTTGGCATTTCCACTCATTGCTGGAAACCGTAACAAAACACGAAATAAGAGGCTCTAATGTAAGCGTCCTGTCAAATGTTGGTGGAGTCAGCTACACAATGGACCCGGAGCCAGCACAACAGAACCACCAGTGCACGGAAAGGAATACATTTCTTACTTGGAAATTCTGACACTACTTCTTATTTAAAGAAGTAAGGGATGGATGAAATCTGACCGTGCAATGCAAACCAAGCTGCTCTCAGCGTCAAACAATTCCACCTCCAACCGAAAGAAACATAAGGAAGTAAGTTCTTTTTAAAAATCTAGCGTTAGCCTACTGCAACTACCTTGTTTTAGGTAGTTACCCACTTAACTGCCAACCATTTTCGCATCTTTTAATTCCAGGACTAGGTTTACAATGCTCAGCGTTGCTGTTTTGCTCTACCTCATTAGGCAGAGTTTGTCTGGGTCAGCATTAAGCCACAATATCTGTGTTATGTCATTATATCATACGAAAATCTATTTTCATTATTGTTTGGTTGAGTGCTTTGTAACATTAAGTTTTTTGTTATTATTAAAGAGTTGATGCTATTATGTGAATAATGAGTATATATATATATATGTTGTGTTAAAATGTCAAAAGGTAAGATGCTAGTTACAAATCCTTATGAAATGCTTATTAACAAAGTATTATTCTGTCTTATTTAACCCTTGTGTGGTGTTCGTATTTTTGTTACTCAGCCAGTGTTCATGGGTCTGGTGGACCCGCTAGAGTTTTGGCTTTCCAAATTAACACTATCAAACAATTTTATGTTAAATTACTCAACAGATGTTTACTTCATCCCAATTACAAGCCATATGAACAGCAAACATGATTATTTTTTTCCCTTTACCTTTGTTAGATCACATTTATGAATTAATGTGCTTCTCGTTTTTTTTTTTTTTTTTAATAAAATGTTATAAAAAAATAAATCAGTTATAATCAAGTGGAGTGAGTGGAAAGACACAACACATTTACACGTGAAGCAATATGTTTCACAACTAAATGGGATCAGCCGCTCATCAATGGTGATATTAGGCCCAGGGTTGTAAAACGGGGAGGTGGTGCACACACTTATCCCACACTGTCTTGATGGCAGCTAGCTTGTCTCTCTGCCGTTGAGCTGGTCTGTTGTCTCGGTTATCAAAACGAATAATCCTGGAAATTTTGTGGAAGTTTTCCAGAGACATTGATGCATGGAAAGGTTCGTGCCGGTTTCTGCATCCCACAGGGATTCTGTGGATTCCCCTTTGGACCTGAAAACTCCTGCAAGGATGAGAACCCCAAAGTAGGCCTTTGGGGTTCTTAGATGAATTTGGTCCATCTTCTTCCACCTCTCTCCAAAAACACACCTTCCTTCTAGATTACTGCAATCCAGAATAATTTTCTGGATGGAATCTGGGATGAAAAGCTCAAATGAAGACTTGATGTCCTGCACATGAGTAACTGTCAGCCGTGTTGGCCCTGGCTTATCACAGTAACAGCTCTGCAGGGTGGCTCATTTCTTGGGCAAGAAGACCATTCAATTTCACCAGTTATTGACATCCATATTTCTTCACTTGCTGTCTGGTGGGCTTTTTTTGGTCCTGGAGCTGTCTGCTGATGGGGTACTCGTCTTCGTTTTGTTACTAAATGATGCTCAACCTCCTCTTCTTCAAAGTCACTGTCAGACTCTGAATTTTCAGAAATGTGAAATATTCTGAAACCTCTTTGTCAACATCATCATCTGAAGCTCCTCTCTCTTCCAAAATCAATTGGATGGCCCTCGCAGCAGATAATCTTTTGCCATCTTGATCAGTTGTGATAAAGAACCACACTGGCAAAGTCTTATTTATAGTATTATGCCCCTAATTTGCAGGTGGGACAGGGTATGAGAAAATAAAATTTGGATCCCTCAAGAAAGAGGGTAAAATGTGCGGGAATGTAAGAGCAGACGTGTCGATAGTTGAATTTTCAACAATGTTGCAACTTTGTGCGGAGCAGGAGGGGAAGAAAACACTATCAGCAGCACCAGAAAGGAGGAAGACAGAGTGTGGGAACACAGGACCTACACTTTCAACACTTTTATTAGACCTGGGTCCAGTGGACCCGAACACCTTGTATGTAATGTAAATGCGTGGGGGGAGGTACAGTATGAGGTCATTGAAAATTAGTTCGGATTTATGTTCTTCACAGAAAATAAGCCAAAGCCAATGAATTTCAGGTTGAAAAAATAATTAATTGTTTAATTTTTCTTTTGAAAAAAACTGAAAACGGGTCTCACAGACCCGAACACCATACAAGGGTTAAAGGGTTAACTTTAAAGCCAGTCGGAGCAGGGACGCTCCGTTTTGCGTAACTATTTTTAAATCCCGGTAGCACTGCAACCACATGAGCTAGCGCAATAATTTTTTTGCATATGAAACCAAGCCATTAGCTTGTCCTAGGTCATGGTTTCCTTCCACATATAGTTTTGCAAAAATTGCATAAAAAGCGCTTGCAGCAACAAAAACATAATATTCCAGAAACACACTTTGCCGATCTGATCAGCTGTTCATAACACTTCCTACGTTGGAATCCGGTCGTTAAGTCTGACGTCACTAGCCGTGTCTGGGCCTAAACTCCGCTGCAGGTCCATATATCAAACGATCACTATGGCATTACTGAGAGTAATGAGAACGCTGATCATTTTATTATCATCTTTAATAAAATGATCAGCGTTCTGCTCTACCAGGTGTAACAATTGAGTTTAACATCCAGGCATCCATGAAAAGGGAATTTATGACATTTAACAGAGTTAGAAGTTAGCAGGAAGTTAGGTCGCTAGCTTCTATCTAAATACAATATAGCATGTCCTGACTGCGGGGTTTTGGAAACAAATTAAAATGTACAGCTCTGCTATCACTTCCGACATAAATGAAGACAGAAAACTAAACAGCAGTGACGTTTGTAGGGTTACTGAAGTTTGGCTAGCTGGTATATAATGATGTGCTACATGACTGCTAGTGACACAGCTAAGTTAGCATAATATAAACAAGCTAACTTTTTTTCCACTCGATAAAAGTTAACGTGAATGTTCTCGGTGGTCAGGAACAAATGTAATCGCATGGCAGGATGCTGTAAAAGGACCAAACTTCAGCCAGGAGAACAACTGAGATAATCCATCCACAATACGAGGTTAGTCATTCATATACTGCTGCATGGGCTGGGCTGTAGTTACATTCTAAGGTTTTAAAAACTGAGCTTATATAAATGATTAGCGGTAATAAAAGCCGAGGGAGGTCAACAGTGATCACCGACTGTTTTAGGAGCTTTTTGAGATTAAATAGAAAATACAAAACATTAAACATGTTAACAACACAAAAGCCATATTAAACGCAGACTACTTTAGGACCGGAAGTAGGATTCGTCACGTCATCACTTAACAACCGGATAGGGCTTTGGAGTTGACGTCACGCCGCAATGCATTGTTGGAGCGCGGCACCATTTTCGGGGTCTACGAATCAAAACAAACACACTGTGTTGGAACGACGATTACAAGATGCTTAAAAGCAACTCAGAAGAGAATGGACTGTATAGAGACCGATTTCGTTCAGAGGTGAAGCAGCGGTACTTGCAAAAAATAGCGTGCATTGGAAATGTGGACCCGTATGAAATACGGCCGTGGAGTAGAAACCCTGAAGACCAACCGCTATTGACGTAGCCTGACATATTTTCGTACCTTATCTGTGGAATCAGCGCGTACAAGTCGTCATTTAAACAAAGGTAAGTCAGCTCGAGTACTGCGTGTGAAATGCGTTTGATTTCCCTGCAAACATTCACATTAGTGCAGCATAAATTCATTCATGAGGGGAAATTACAGTGAGAACATGTGGAGACTGTTAGGTGGATAACATAGTGAGTTCAGTGCATTGATGTGACATTGTCCTGAAGGATTTAGTTATTCTTTATGTTAAAGAAATTGCAATGATTTATTCATATTTATTATAAATAATTCTAATTATACATCTTGCTTCCATATTTGTATCTTGTGTCACTAAAAATACATTTTATTTTAGTTTTATACATTGATTAATGACCTGCAGAATCTCCTTATCATATTAAGTGATTCATAATTGTCACTTTATTTTCGTCAGCGCTACGTCAGCGCGAACTATCACATGTCCGCCATTACCCGTCCGAAACCGGAAGTGACGTCATTTTCACGGAAATGTAGTTTTTTGGTTTTTTTTTTACCTCCAGGGCCGATACAAGCATATACTAGTGTTATTTACTAGTAGTGTTACTACTAGTGTTTTTAAAGGTTGTGTTTGACTTTATGACTTTCTGTGTCGTTTCTGGGATGCTTAGAAGTCAAATTGCACTGCTGGAAGTAGTTTATTTTGATGCAAATGCTGTTTTTTTGCAAATTTGCATTATAATATTTATTTTCGTTTTTTCTGCAGTATATAAAAATTGGTGTATTTCAAAAATAAAACTATGAAGGCACTCAAAATAAATTTCCTGTGGTGGGAAACTATTTTGTGCAACTTTTTTGTATTTACAGTTTTGAGGGATAAGCCTCTTAAATTTCTCTAACTAGAAATATATGTTAAAAAGACAAAACTATTTTCAATTTTTTTGTAGTTTATTTCACTTTTTTGCAATTTATGTAATTACTATGCACTTAATGCATACATATTATTAAAATTTGGGCTATAGTGGTTGTATTGATGTATAGCAACTTGAAATGCTCCCAAAAATGGCACTACAACATGTAAAAATATAATATAAGCTCTGGCGGACTTGGTTCTATGGTAGGTCTTAAAGGGTTAAAAAGAAAATATGGTTGATATCCTGAAATGATACAATGTCATTAGTCAAATATTTATAACACATTATAATATAGTTGAAGGCAGATAAAGGCCAAAAGAGAACAACATTTCCAGCTGTATGCAATATTTATCAGATTAAAAATACTCAATATTACAATACACTTGCATTGTGTTATAAGGGTGGGCCATTTATATGGATACACCGCAATAAAATGGGAATGGTTGGTGATATTAAAGTCCTGTTTGTGGCACATTAGTATATGTGAGGGGGCAAACTCCTCAAGATTGGTGGTGACCATGGTGGCCATTTAGAAGTCGGCCATCTTGGATACAACTTTTGTTTTTTCAATAGGAAGAGGACCATGTGACACATCAAACTTATTGGTAATGTCACAAGAAAAACAATGGTGTGCTTGGTTTCAACGTAACTTTATTCTTTCATGAGTTATTTACAAGTTTCTGACCACTTATAAAATGTGTTTATTGTGCTGCCCATTGTGTTGGATTGTCAGTGCAACCCTCTTCTCCCACTCTTCACACAGGAGAAATGCCAGCACAGGCATCCAGTATCCGTAGTTTCAGGTGCTGCACATCTCGTATCTTCACACCATACACAATTGCCTTCAGATGATCTCAAAGATAAAAGTCTAAGGGGGTCAGATTGGGAGACCTTGTGGGCCATTCAACTGGCCGACGAAGACCAATCCACTTTCCAGGAAACTGTTTATCTAGGAATGCTCGGACCTGGCATCCATAATGTGGCGGTGCACCATCTTGCTGGAAAAACTCAGGGAATGTGCCAGCTTCAGTGCATAAAGAGGGAAACACATCATCATGTAGCAATTTCAAATATCCAGTGGCCTTGAGGTTTCCATTGATGAAGAATGGACCCACTATCGTTGTACCGATAGTGGGTCCATTAGTTGTACCGACTAATGCCACTCTCCAGTGACATGCAGCGAGTTCTACGCTGTGGGCTCTTGCTGAATGAAGCTAGGACAGCCACTGATGTTTCTTAATTAGTGACAGTTTTCTTGCGTCCACATTTTGGTAAATCCAAAACTGAACCAGTTTCACGAAACTTAGCAAGCAGTTTGCTAACTGTAGCATGGGAGATGGGTGGTCTCGTAGGGTGTCTTGCATTGAAATCTGCTGCAATGACCCGGTTACTGCGTTCACCAGATATCAACACAATTTCGATCCGCTCCTCACGTGTTAACCTCTTCGACATGCCAATGGCTGTGAACAAAGAGAAACTTGTAAATAACTCATGAAAGAATAAAGTTACGTTGAAACCACACCATTGTTTTTCTTGTGACATTACCAATAAGTTTGATGTGTCACATGGCCCTCTTCCTATTGAAAAAACAAAAGTTGTATCCAAGATGGCCGACTTCTAAATGGCCACCATGGTCATCACCCATCTTGAGGAGTTTGCCCCCTCACATATATTAATGTGCCACAAACAGGACTTTAATATCAACAACCATTCCCATTTTATTACGGTGTATCCATATAAATGGCTCAGCCTGTACAGTGATAATTTGTCTTTTGATATGGACGTCTGCTTCCTCAACAGAATAAAACAAACAAACCAAAAAAAGAAGTAACTGTAGCTTTGGCGTTAGAGTCACATGTCCATTTAATAAATAAATATTCACGTCAGAATATTTGATTTGAGACTTAAACTGTTGGTGGAGTCTGAATCCTCCCAAATGTGTAAAAATAACCTGGCTTTATCCAGGCTGGTATCATATTATGTGTGTGTGTGATTGTGGCCATGCTTCACCAGCCGCAGACAGGCTGGTAACACCAACTAAAACCGAGTATCATACTTACTATTTACTTGTTATGGTAACAGCAGGCTCCAAAGCTCAGACTACACCATAAACATGGTTCATATCTCTTTAGCTCCAACATCCCCTTCCTCCAACTTGCTCTGTTTCCATCTCATCTTCCCATCTCAGTGTCTGTTCTGGCTACCATTCTTTTAGTCTCACACTGTCCTTCCCATTTCCTTCTTTTTATGGGTCTAAGAGTTGGCCTGCTTGAGTCATTTCTCTATAAAGCGCTCTGCTGTGTAACTGAATGACTGATGTACTCACTGATGACAAGCCAAGATTCCATAGTTAAGGAGGAAGGATTTAAAAAAGTACATCTTGGAAAAAAGGTCAGTTTTATATGTCGTCTTCTCTTTCCTTTTTTTTCAAGCTGGATAAAGAAGCCGTTGTAATTATCATTATTTTTTCCATTTCCCACTGTTATCTATTGTTATTCGTTGTCATCAAAATAGAGACCTCACTGGCACCAAAAATCCCCTCTCCATGTCATGAGGAAATAGCGTTTATCATGAGCGATGCCAAAATAAAGGAAGAGATTACTTGGAAGAGACCAGGCGACATCTGTGCAAAAATATACCGTAAGTAAAAAAATCAATTGATTGTAGCTTCACAAGAACACAGCTGTGAATACAGCATAAAAAATAGCACGTTATTATGGCAAGGCAGTATTTACTATCCTCGCCTCTCACTCAAAAGAATCCACAAGCGTGAAAACACATGTGCAGCTGATACTGACTGGAGGGCGGCGTTAGTCCGTGCCGAATCGTTTTTACAAGGCTCCTAATTAAAAGCAACTGTTACTTCAGATAAAGAAGTTCAGCCTTGTCAGGGTGCAAGGGATCATCTCTGACCACTTTTTATGCTCTTGACACAGTGACTGAGAAAATGCAGGGAGTCAAAATGAGGATTCAAAAGTGAGATTTGGTACGATTTGCAATAGCTTTGGGCCAATTCCTGAAACAACTGATGCGTTTTTTTTGTTGTTGTTGTTGTTTTTTTACCAGGCTACTACAGGTCAATAAAATGCACCAGACATAAGGCTATTGTTTTCTGGAAGCCAGTCTTTAATATACACTTATTAATAACCAATTAAACTGAGTTGGTTTTAAATAGGCTTTCTCTCTGGGCTTTGTTAAAAACAGTCAGACTTATTGGATGGTAGAGTGTGATCAGTCATGCTCAAACCACTGTTGCTGTAACACTGAATCTGAGGAGACACTGTCATTTAAATCTGTTTGAAAATTGTGACATCTACCCCACACGTAAATGTTAAAAATGGTGTAATGTGGCTGATTTATTTAAAAAAAAATGAGTGGGTGAAATTATTACAGAAATGTTAATGCGAAGAATAGAAAAGTTGTAAACGTGCTTTAAGATTTACCAAAGAGGACAGTTACCTACTATGTGTCTTTTTTCCCAAGTGCTATTGAATCATAGAAATCAAAGAGGGTGGTGGTGTGGTGGTTAGCACTACTGCTTTACAGGAAGAAGAACCTGGATTCAAATCCACCGTCCAGCCAGGGATTTTGTGTGTGTCGTTTGCATGGTCTCCTCTCTCTCACACACACATACATATACATATATATATATACACACATTATATATATATGTATACGTATGTGTGTGTGAGAGAGAGGAGACCATGAATCCTCCCTTAGTTATGCTGCAATAGGTGTGAGCTGCTGGGAGATTTCCGTGATGCATTGAGTGTTTCTTTTTCAGTCACCTTTCTCACTCACTCAGCACTGAATCATATCTGTTATTAATCTCTGTCTCTCTTCCACAGCATGTCTTTATCCTGTTTTCCTTCTCTCACCCCAACTGGTCGCAGCAGATGGCCCCGCCCCTCCCTGAGCCTAGTTCTGCCGGAGGTTTCTTCCTGTTAAAAGCGAGTTTTTCCTTCCCACTGTCGCCACAGTGCTTGCTCATAAGGGGTTATATTATTGTTCGGTTTTTCTTTGTTGTATTATTGTAGGGTCTACCTTACAATATAAAGCACCTTGAGGCAACTGTTGTTGTGATTTGGCGCTGTATAAATAAAATTGAGTTGAATTGAATTGAATATGTCATGTTTTGTATTTATACTTATAGCTGCCTTAAGGCACTTTATATTGTGAGGTAAATACCCTACAATAATACAGTGTTATGGTTGCATAATGACAATAAGAAGTCTTGAATCTTAAATCCTGTTTGGTGTCCGACCAAAGTGCTACATTTCTGTTTGGTTTGTTGGTTGTACAGTGGGTGGCCAATGACACAGGACACAGGATATGTCCATTTATCTATATTAGGACTTGTGTCTGGTTTGTTTGAACTTAGGTACTCTAATATCTGCTCTCCTTTTAGTGTTTTGATTCAAGGATTTAAGGGGCTTTATTGTTAGAGCAGAGCGATGTGACCAAAAGTATTTATCACAATATACATTTGAAAATTTGCAATAACGATATAACTGACGATATAATTGACACTAGACAAAATACTTTACAACTCCACAACTTTATTAGTGCAAAAAACCCCATCAATGTATTTTCACTTAAACAAGCAGCTGTTTTTCATGTGCATTAAAGTTCTATAAAAATGTAACAGTGCAAATTCCTCGCTGACAGTTTAACCAAAAGGTATTTCCAGTGGAAATTGGCCGACATATCCTCAGCATAACCATGTATAATATCCACAAAACTTAAAAAGAGGTTATACACACACAATACGGTAATATTATGTTGAAGCACAGTACGTATCACTCCGCGAGGCTCCTGCCTACGATGCCGTAATGCTCCGACAATCCATCAAGCGGTGCGGCTTCGTAGCTTAGCAAAGTCGCACTAAAACATTTGACAGATTGCTGAGCGCCGTGTACCACATAAAATCGTTTCGAGGTCAGTAAACACAACCAGAGTTCATACATAAGGCACACGGGATTATAAGGGGCGCTGTCGATTTTCAGAAAATCAAAGGATTGATTTTAAGTGTGCCGTATTTTCCAAAAAACACGGTAATAACGACGGCCCGCTAGCATGCTCTACCAAAAATAGTGCTTTGTTGTGCATCTGACGGACAAAAGCTAAACCAGTCCCACACCACTGAAGTTGCAGCATTTTTACAAACCAATTCTGGTTCATCCGTTTCATTTAACGATCCACTTTCGCTCTTCTCATTCTGCGTCGCCGCCATGTGCGTATGTAAACAAAGGCACTGCGCATGCGCGTTTTACCCATATTCTATCGCGATATGTCATTTTCCTATCGTTGCCCAAAATTACACCGGTATTATCGTGAATGGTATGATATAGCCCAGCCCTATTTATTGTCATTTGCATCACGTTTACATGAAGTGGAAGGAAATGACAATAAAGCTCCTTGAATCCTCACCATCAGCAGCAAAATATCTGCCTCTAAATGCTTCCCTTTGTCAGTGTTGGGTAGATTTTGGCATTCGCATACATCTTTATGCTGTTTCAGCTGGGTGTTGAATGTGGACACAAGGTTAGCGAGAATGCAGAGAAGTGTAAAAATATGAGCCCCCCAAAAAAATACAATCATGAGGAATATAAAATTCTGCAGAATCGAGAAATTAAGTAACCTTAGGTGATAATTTTCTGTGGCTTCCTTATTATAGGCAATACCTCTCAGTATAGCTATGTGAGCCATTATTATTATAAAAATAATGATTAGTGGAGCGTTAAAGCTTTATTTAGCCAACATGAAAGATTAGCAGGGCTAATACCCTGTGGCTAAATCTCTAAAGTGGACACAGCTGTGGATCTCGCTGTAAGTGGCTTTGATGAACAGCAGCACTGATCTATTTTGTCATCTTACCACACTGTGTCAGTGACAACACAGCAAACACACTTCCCCATCTGATTTATTCCTAACAGGCCTCTCGCTGAACACAATGGGCCCTGTTTGCGTTCGCTGCTGTGGGATCACAATGTTCACTCCCTCACTGTGACACAAATACGCTCACTCTCACTCGGGAGAATCCACATGTGTTGCTCTCAAGCAATAAACCAGATGCACAAATGCTGTTGCAAGCATGTCACAAGAATGTAACGCAGGGGCAGAACAATGTGAGGTATTTGGAGGGGAGGAAGCCATGGCAGCGGTCCAGCAAACAAACAAGGACTTCCTGCTGCATGCATCCTCAATGGGAGGAAGGAACCACAACCCTTACCCTATGGGAACTCAGTGTGTGTGTGTATGTGTGCGGGTGTGTTTCGGAAAGATTGATTACGATTTACACAAAGTGCTGTATACATCCTTGACAGAACACTTGAACTTGCCAAAATCAGAAGGAGGAGCTGATGAATTCAGATATCAGACTTCAGACAGCTTTATAACCCACACAGACCGCACACAAGAAGAAAACATTCTCACTTACTAAAGAGAAAATGAGGATCTCAGCATGTTTATGAAACGTGTGCAGTGAGTGAAAAATGAGAGCTCATTTTGTCCCCGGGGAATTGCTGTTTGTTGAGGAGGCCGTGAACGTCATGTTTTGCTCGAGTAGAAACAAAAACCCACTAAATCGTGGCAACAAGTATGTTTTTGCTGGATTTGTGAAGCTCATCATCACAGGCCCAGGTAGAAGGTACTTATGGTTGATGTACTGTAAGGGACCAAAACATAAACTTGCATGTTTTACTGAAATTATCTAAGCATGAGAAAATTCCAGCATAACACTTCCCAGAGTCATTTCTTTTCCTATCATGAGCCAATCCACCAGGACATTTAATAAACTTTAGTAGAAAGTCTACTTTACCTAGCTGTAGACTGTAGCTAGGTTTACTTTCAAATGCAGCACACATTTTAACTTCTTTTTTTCCCTGTTTTTATCCACTTGTGTTGTTTAAAAATCAATAAATGGTCTAACATGGTTATATAACTAACAGTATACCTGCCAAACCTCAAATGTTGAGATGAAAGTAAAAAACATGGATTGATCAAAGTATCATTGGGCACAAGTTGGTCTCCAACCTTTTCATGAGAGTGTGAATCTCAGATCGAAAGCACTTAGGTACAGATGCTGTACAGCACTTTTCAAGTCTTACCTAATGAAGATGGCATGTGTAGCCTGTCTAAGCTGTGATTTTGAAAGTGACTAGATACAGACACAATGCAACAAAGGTAGACAACTGAATGTCAGGAGGCTGAGACTTGTCAAAGCTCATGAATCCAAAAGCCTCTGCATGGTATTGCTACATGTTAGGGACACAAATGAAGCGAGAATTTAAAGGAAACAAAGCAGCAGCTCAGGCTTAGCAAATGCAGCTCGCAGGTGTTTTGATGTGTTTCAGTTTGTAACCATCCTGCCCACATTAACTGAAGCATGTGCACAAAGCAACTTAAAGATACGGTTTAGTCAATAAGGTGGGAAGAAGAAGACTGACGCAGGAGAACAGTAAACAGCTGTACTTCATCACAGAGGTGCTGCAAGTCTACGCAGCCTTTCACCATGTGCAAGAGATGTTTCTGATTCGAGTTAAACACAGACAGGAAACCATATGTCTGAGCTCTACAGTGCGGCTGGCCTACACGACAATGCGCGCGCGCACACACACACTGAGAAAGACCCACTTTTTCCTCTCAGCACTGTGAGAGGCACACAGAACCCAGCTGTGTTTCTATGACCACACTGAGGATTCCCCAAACATCATTACGTGTGAGTATTGCGTTTCCACTTCCTGTTTGCGGTGACGGTGGATTCTCAAATCATTCCACAAGACAGTAGCAACCGTAATGAGACCCTAAAAAAAGTAGGCCCACAACATTTTGAACTTCGCAAGCAGCTTTACTGTACATGCCAAGGTACGCACAGCAGTTTCCTTGTCAGTGGTTGGAAACAAGCTTAGCGTAGGAGGAGAAGAAGGTGGGGGTGATAAGATGACAGAATGAACGGGTATCAATAAATGAAAGTACCAGGGATGGGCGAATGACTGAACAAATAATGTGGAGAATCAAAGAGCTACTGACACACTTGACAAAGGAATACAGATGTGCTGTTCTAACAGCCGGTCTATTTTAGAACTGGCCAAGCATGTCAGCAGGAAGGGCTGTGCAGCCACTATAAAATAATCTATCTGCTAAATGCGTCTTTTTCTCTTAACTGTGTCACACTTAACTGCATTTGGTTAGCTGAAAGCTGGTGTTTTTTCCTGTGTAGTCAAATACTGAGACCAGAATATAAAACACCGCATTTTTCAAAGAATGTACTTTTGTACTTTGTACTTTTTTGCTGTCCAAAAAAAGAAGTCCAAGAGAAGGAACCAAACTTTTTTGTGACAGCACTACACAACAGTTTCCAACAAGTTACGAATTGACGGATGATGATGTTATCGAAGGAAACAGAATAAATGAATGAATGAATGAATTGGCAGTGAACAAGACATTGCCATAAGCCAATGAGTGATGAAAACAGGACCAGAGGAGACGGTCAGCAGAAAATACCTGAGCCCTACTTACCCTCTCCATCCTCAATGATCCTATCACCTGTTGAGCAACCAGGTAAATAAGGTGAAACCACACCCATTGTAGCAACTACTAGAAACTGATATCACCATCGTGACAAATGTGAGTCAGAACAATAATGAAAAAATACATTTTGGTCCCTACAGCTGCTGAGCCTGCATGTCTGTAAACAGTTTTTGGTGATCTTTTTGCAGGTATAACTGCGCGCGGGGATAAGTGTCACAGACCAGGTAAGGAAGGCATTGCAGGGTTGGATCATTAAGAAGTAGTATCAGACTTGAAAGCAGCAGTAATTAGGTTTTGGGCCTCAGGAAAGAGCTGAGGTAGCTGTAAACACTGTCACACACAGAGTTCAGTCCCAATTCTCAACAACAACTGTCTCAAGGCACATGTTGTGAAATTAATGGTGTTAGCAAACAGTTACCGGAAGCTACAGTCCTTTGGAATTTTCTGATAAATGGAAGTGCAAACCACTACTTTTAACAGTTACTGGCTAGCATTTTGCAAGAAGTAGATGTGAGCACTGAAGCTGGAGTTTGTGAAACCAAAGCAAAGAGCTGAAACATTCTAAACTGTGGAACTCCAGGAATTATTCTCCTTGGCTTCAGGAAAATCTAATTACAGCTTTAAGCTTCTTCAAAATTTTAGGTACTCACTTTGGGAGAATATTAGCTCTTCGTTGCACTCTGCTCCTTTACAGGAGCAGAAATGAGCCAACCCCGTTGTTGTGTTCTTTTCCTTCATCACACAGGTGGTGCTGTTGTAGTCATCCAGGGTAATGCCGTACAATGGCTCTGCTGGGTTGTGGCAGAGAGTTTCGATGGACAAGTTTGTCTCGTTTCTTCTCCTTAAACACACATTGAGGTATAATGTTTAACAGTGTATACCTTAAGAACTATCAGGATACCATCCACTTAGTTAATCACATCTAAGAGATGAAGATTGCTTACTTCTCTTGGATACCTACCAGATAGAAACACAGACCTCAGTTGGTTTTTCACATATGGATGAGATGCTGCAGTTGGTCTTGCAGATACCTGTGCCATTGCAGGAGGTAAGCTCCACATCACAGAACTTACAAAGTTCATGTAGTTGAAAAACAAGACCTGCAAATAACACACACAACAACACGCATTAGTTTCATGTTTCATCAAGTGCTGCTGTCCCATACAGCAAGTCACAATTTTTTTTTGCCTGTACAAGAAACACAAGCACTATCACAAATTTGATATATTGTTTTATATATATTAGAACAAAATCACATTGTGGGCTTTATGTTCAGAGCATTGACATTGTTATGACTGCTGGAGCAAATTCCTGGAATTGTACTCTCCAAACATTACCAAAGTTCTGCCTAAAGACCTAAAGTTTCAGCCAAACTTTTTTGAAAAATCGATTCACAAAAAAAATGTTTGATGTGCTGTAAGCACAGTGTAAGGACAATAATGATATACTGAAACAAAATGCACCACATAACCAAGCTACACGTGAACCAAAACTAAACAAGAGCTCATGATTAACAAATGAGAAAAGTAGGTATAGAATAAGACTGCAGTTTAAAAAGTCAAGACAAAACAAATTAATATATTAGTAACAAGAAGCACTGAGAGAGTGCAAACCTCTGCCAAGGCAGCTCATTGTCTGAGCAGTACTGAAAAGTACTTTAAGGAGTTTGTAGTTCAGTAAAAACAATCGCAGAGTGCAGGTTTTTGTTATTTGACCTGTTGAAACCAATTTTGATAAAACTAATATGTATATATTGTACATGTGCAGTTTATCCTGTCTTCCAAAAAATTAATACTCATTTATTAACATTGTACACGTATTCTAATTAGAGTAACAGGTTATAACCTGTTACTCTAATTTACACAGCAAGGTCTTAAAATAAGGTGGTATTGAGAATTCCCCATATCATTCCCCTTATATGCCTGTATGTTGTAATTACAAACAATGGTAGTAAGACACATTGTTTTAAATAGCTCTTTCTAGGATTATTATCACTTTGACCAGATATATCTATTGACATTGAAGTAGAGGTCACAGGTCAAACGTGACACGATTTTAAATCTTTATACAGTACTTTCTATACGTTCACAATACACATGACACACAAGTCTTTTTGTCAGTTTTTGACCAATAATTCATTAAGTCAACCTTGAAGACCTTGGTAGCAAAGTTTACTGTGTTGTTAACAAAGTTTTATGAGAATTCATTCAAAACTTTTTAAGCTATCGTGTTTTTACTAACATGAAAGCAAATGCTACGACAAAAATGGAGGTAATGAGAGTATATTCACTCTCTATCATGGTTGAAATAAGGTGGTTTTGAAGGCAAAGGGGGACCAGTGTGTTCTTAGTAAAGTTGAGTGCATTCCCTAGGTTAGCAGGTCTGAGTATAAAGGAAAAACAATATACATAAATGGCACACAGAAGATGTGCTCAGAATCTTTGATACAATCTAAATCAGGGGTAGGGGAACTCCAGGCCTCAAGGCTGATGTCCTGCAGGTTTTAGATATCACCCTGGGTCAACACGCCTGAGTGATTAGTTCATTACCAGGCCTCTGGAGAACTTCAACACATGTTGAGGATGTAATTTAGCCATTTAAATCAGCTGTATTGGATCAAGGACACATCGAAAGCCTGTAGGACACCGGCCCTTGAGGCCTGGGGTTCCCCCACCCCTGATCTAAATGAATAACTACAGCTGAAAATTTTTAAATATCATGAGTACTGAAACAGAATTCGGTAATATTGTTCTTTAGTAGTATTTGACTGGTAATTTTTTGTCTCAGGCATAAAAAAAGAATAGTTCACATTAGGGAAATGTTAGCAAGCTATTTCATATTATTATTTTTCCTGCTACTTAAACTATTCACTCCTCTTTCATGTTTGTAATGGTCTCTGCACTGCTAATATTGTGGGTTCCTCAATGGAGCTTTTCACATATCAGAGGCTGGTGAATAAACACCTTTACACACTGAATGTTTGTGAAAAAACGACACGCATTTCCAAATTTTTTGAGCACGAACTTGGCATGTAATATATTTACACACTGGTGACTGACCCGGAGCAGCAACTAGTAGTAGTATAGTTTGACAACTTCAGTAGTGGTGGACGTTTTTATTTACATTTGTCCTGTGACACTAGTACTACATTAAGAATAGGTGAGTCTGAAAAACATTTGTAACGCATAAAATAATTGCACAGATTTTATGCATCTGGTATGTAAGGTCTTTATTCTTTTTTTTTTTTTAAAGTTTAGTTACACAAACAGTAGGGCGGAGCAACATGAAAGCATCATCTGCCTGACCTAAATGAGGTTTGAACCATGAAGTGTCAACATAGACAGCCACTAGCAGGGAAACATCTCCGTCTCACAGCCACACTCTGTACCTGGATCAGCCACCACAAATGAGCTAAATGAGTCCTACAGAAACCAGGAAGCTATACAGAAACAGGTCAAAACCACACTTAAGCACCAATACAGACAACCACAACTAAATGAAAAGTCAGCCTTTATCAAGCGACAGCATTTTCTTTCCTCTAGATGCTTCAGATACATAACCATAAACTTGCAAGTGAGCATTTTTGTTGCCAGGTACATGTGACACTGTACACTAAAAGAAAGGCACTCAAAAGTGATAAATCAAAGTCTTTTTTAAATTATAATCCATGAATGAAAAACAGTTTGTACTTTTATGTTGTAAACGGTTAAGTTTTATAGGAAGTTAGAGATAAAAGAATCAATTTGTGACTAAAAACTGTGCAAGTGACTCACAAGGTTTTCAAAGAATCTGACGCATGATGTAGCGACATTAGAAACAGGGCCACAGACTTAGAAGTGGTAATGACGTCACGTGATGTCGTTTGTCATTTAATAGATGTGTTTTTCATGTTTACAAAGTTTGAGCTGAGATCGGTTTTCATGTTCCGTCTCGACAAACGTCCACAGCAGCCTCTTCTGTCTTCATTTCTTCTTCACAAAAAAACCCAATCAGCTTTCAGATATTGTTTGATCTAATCTCTGTATGATTGTTATCTGAGAAGTATTGCATGTGGTACGGTGGCTCGTGTAATCAGCACAGTCTGCCGTTCTCCTTTGCGTGGCTCGACCCGCCTACGCCTCTCTGATCTTTCCCTGCTTCGTGACATGAACAGACCTGTCTGCTCCAAGCTGCCAAACTGCTGGCCTAGGAGAAAATGTAAAAAAACAAAGCTAAGCCACGATGTCATATGACAGTTCCTGAGACGACATAGGGCTTTTTAGGCTTTATGGCTGTATTTTGAAATCTGGGAAGGGCAGGAAGAGTTCTCTGTGTGGCTTCGTGTTCAAATAATCTTTAGATTCTGGGTGGGACAGAAGCTCTGTGTATAGTGTGCAGGTGTTGTGGTACACATGGATGGTTTTAGTGTTGTTGAAAGCCTTCCTCTGCTGGGAGGTCTGCTCCTAAGGCTGTCATGGTTCAGCTTCACTGAGCAGAACTTTGAACTTTTAATCTTTTCCTACACCTCAGGTTAAAACCAAGATTTGGGGCTGAAAAATGAACTCATGAGCAGAAGTACCAAAAACTGCAGTGGAGCCGCTTGAATCTGACTCGTAATAAAATACCCAATACCCATTATTTATTTTCTAAAATTCAAAAAAACCCAAGTTACTGCAGCCTGGACCCTTTCTGATGTTTCTAATTTGAATATGTTTTCTTTATCACTAAAAACTTTGTGGGCAATGTAGCTAGTATTGATCATAGTGAAACTAGACTTCAAACTACAGACACGTCAAAGGCATTTTGCCTTTGGCAAAAGTCTTATGGATTCTCAAAAAAGCTTTATCATAGTAAACAAACAGTGTGCAGAAAATCCAGATCATGCCTCAGCATGGGGGAACGTAGCAATCGTCAAAAACTGATAATATTTCAAACCTCAGAGGATTCAGCACAAGATACTTGGTATGCTCCTTGGTAAGCTTTTAGTGGCTCTCCTACACTTGTCCTTATTTTGCCATTTAAACTTATAATGAATCCACAGCTCTTTGGGTTATCTCAGGTACACACTGCTGCTGAGATTGGCTGCTAATGAGGGGCAACTAATCGGCTTTGAACAAAGGTGCCCTTCTTTTTAATTATCAGTCAATTTTCAATTCAATTCAGTTTTATTTGGGGTTTTTTTTTTAATTGGGGGGGGTTCTTCCCTCTTTTTTCTACCTTTTTTGCTTTATACTCTAACCTCCTAAGACCCGAACTCTTCCACGGCATGCATTTTTAATTTCTCTTTGATATTTGGGCTGATTGGGGCCCGATGAATGTAAAAACAAAGAATTACCAGATTTTTTTTTAACCTAATTTTTGTTTCTAAGAAAAATGAGAGCCACATATGAGGATATTCGTTTAAAATTTCGAGAGAACAGTAGCAGTATAATGTCCTCGTAAGTGGATATCGGGGCGCTTGTAGAGTAAAATTGAGTATTTTGTGATGTCCACATATGTGGACGCCAGGTCCTAGGAGGCTAAGGTAAAGACCCTATAATAATACAAAGAAAACAGAGAAAGTCCTAACAATCATATGACCTCCAATGAGCAAGTGCTTTGGTAACAGTGAGAAAGAAAAACTCTTATGGGAGTGATGCTGAAAAACTAGTTCATGCATTCATTACTTCTAGGCTGGACTAATGTAATTCATTAATATCAGGATCAAGCCTGCAGTTGATCCAAAATGCTGCAGCAAGAGTACTGACAGGGACTAGAAAGAGAGAGCATATTTCTCCTATATTGGCTTCCCTTCACTGGGTCCCTGTTAAATTCAGAATTGAATTCAAAATCCTGCTCCTCACATACAAGGTCTTAAATAATCAGGCCCCATCTTATCTTGATGACCTTATAGTACCATATAACCCCATTAGAGCACTTCACTCTTAGACTGCGGGCTTACTTGTTGAGTATTTGATTAGACATAAATTATCTGAATTTCAGGAGTGGGACCACACCTCCAAACATTCCCCTTCTGGTTCTTGACACCTGTTCTCGTTTTCGTGCCGCGCCGTCCTGAGGTTGTGAGCCCAGCTAGTGAAAAGGGTGGCTGTGGCTCATGTGGTAGAGCAGATCAGCTACTGACTGGAAGGTTGATGGTTTGATCCTTGGCTTCCCCAGTCTGTATGCCAAGTATCCTTGGGCAAGATACTAACCCCAAGTTGCTCTCTGATGCGTCCATTGGAGTTTGACTGTGTGTGAATGCATAGATTGCACTTAAGTATAGAAGAAAGTGCTTGTATGAGTGGGTATGAATGGGTGGCATGTTGTATACAGCGCTTTGAGTACTCCGGGAGAGTAGAAAAGCGCTATATAAGAATGAGTCCAATGACCAAAAGTAGAATGGGAGGCAGAGTCTTCATCTTTCAGGTGCTCAGCTTGAGTTTTTCTTCTTCAATCACCTTTGTAACTCACTATGTCTTTAAACACCTCTCTGCATTTAATTATTTGTTATTATTAATCTCTGGCTCTCTTCCACAGCATGTCTTTGTCCTGTCTTCATCAATTCACCTCCAACTGGTCGCAGCAGATGGCTACACCTCCCTCAGTCTGGTTCGGCTGGAGGTTTCTTCCTGTTAAAAGGGAGTTTTTCTTTCCCACTGTTGCCAAAGAGCTTGCTTATATGATTGTTGGGGTTTTCTCTCTATTATTGTAGGGTCTGCCTTACAATATAAAGGACCTTGAGGCAACTGTTGTTGTGATTTGGTGCTGTATAAATAAAATTGAATTGAAAATGTAATTGAATTACTGGTGGAAATGGGTTGCTCTCCAGCAGGTCAAAGATGTAAAATATATATCTCAATAGCAGGTTTCAGGGAGGAAGAGCTCGAAAATCTGACCACCAGATGAGGTAGTCAGTCTTCTGAACTCAGTGCAGTCTGCTTACCGAGAAACAGACTAAAAGCAGATGGATGCTACAACAGGATGGCACGAGAGTGGTCGCAGCGGGAGAGCATCATGATTTACTTTGACATCATGTGTATTTGTCCAATTACTTCTGAGTCAATCATTCACAATCACTGACTCAGAAGTGCAAATAAAGCAGTTTATGCCGGTCATGAGATTCCACTTAAGCTCTCTACCTGAGCTAATGATCCACACTGCTGTAAAGAATTCCTAGATTACTTCCTTTACTTACTTTTCAGATAAACACATCCTTAAAAGACTCCTTCACAGAGTGAGTAAAGAAAGATGACGACTGATATGATAGATAACCAATTCCATCTGATGAAAGGGGCCCCCAGCTCCAAACAACAACAGCCCTCACAGGCCTGAAATCTCAGGTACAGACAAAACAACTGCAGTCTGCACTATCGTCAGATCAACTCTGCAAAGTCAAAGTGTAAAACCCGACCAGACCAGAGTAGGGATTTGGCTTCCAGATGCACAGATGCTCGCTACCTTCCCTATGCAGTACCAACTGCAAGGCCTCAACTCGCAGTGTGTGTTCACATGGGTGGGTGACACTCGATCATAGTCTGCACAGACTGGGTTATTCATTTAACAGGAAGCACAGTTAATATATTTTCAAGGCACATTCCATCACACTGAGCCTAGTTTGGAACAGGACAGAGAGCGTGAAATAGCAGAGCGCTCACACCCACACACAACCTCAGAGACAAATAAAAGTGGCTGATTTAGTGCAGCAAAGTGCCACCGAGACTACATCAATCCGAATAAGTAACACAGCTAGAGTTACACGCTGAGCACAAATATTTTACGATGGTGATGGATCTTTATTGTGCTCTTGTGCAATACTGACTACACATCAAGAGCTCATTAACAGTGACTTTAGGTCTATTTTTGCACAGGGTATAACAGAATCCTTAACAAAGATTAGGAAAGAAAAATCACTTTAAATTCTGAATTTAGGTTACCAGCACTTCTGATCTTCGATGGGTGGTGTTGGCAGCCTTAGAGCTTTAACTTTGAAGTTTCAGCAGACTGGTGCAGCAAGTTAAAGGGTAACTGTGCATGAAGGTCTGCATTGTGATTTGGGTCATTGTTCCAGCTGCTAAAGCTCTTCTAAAGCGTCTTTTTTTTATTACTGCTGCACTCTTTCCCTGCTGCGAGTCCTTGTGCAAGGATTATAGTATGAAAACACAAGTGACCTCAGTGCGTCTCGAGAAAGTGGAGGGGAAAAGTGTGGGCTGTCATTAACTATGCTCTTGATGGCTTCTGAAGGAGCGGTAATTGAAATGTAATATCTCTCTGTGCTGCAGGAGGGAAATCATGCTACTGTGACTGACTTCCATCTGGCAGTCAGACCAATGAATAACCACAATAAATACCTACTCGTTAGTGGCAGAGAAAGTAAAGACTGAGAAGTATCTACTATCCAGATGGAGTATGCTTAAGTACACATTTTTTAATAAGAGTGTTATAAAATTCTGGATGCTAAACAGTTTTTCTAGCAGCAACTGTGCTTAATGATTTAGAAGGGCATAAATGATATGGTGTTTAAAATCCATTTCAATCAGCCAACACAATGCGGCCACTAACTGACCTGAGCAACTTCAATGGCCTAATGGCAGGACTGGCGTACTACGTACTGAGACGAGCTAACCATCAATTGGTGGCGGAAGGCTCCACCTATAATCTTAGACTGCATTTCCAAAAATGCACTGTCCCTGTCAGTGCCTGCACTGGTGCTAGTGAGGAGCCACTTCATCACTGTTCACTTTTGGCAAACAATTTGACATGTTAAAGATTTGCATGTTAAATAGTGTTATGTTGCAGAAGAAAATGTTAGCACTAAGAATCAATGAGCTTCATCTGTAAAATTGTTAGTGGCTGAGTCAGTGGTTATTAACTTCTGTTAATAATTGCTATTTGTGTGATGATGTTCGTGTAAGGTTTCATGCAGACTGGCATATACAGGATATGTCTTCTTGTGAGCCTTGGCAGGAATACTAACAAGTCATGAAAATTTTTAAACATATTTGTACACTGGTGTGATGGACGTAAATCATTTTAACTACTTTATAGTACTGATATTTCTTCTTTGCTTAGAGCAAGAACATCCAGCATCCCATAACATCCAGTGGTCTCTAACATTATCTGGACAACAGTAAATCTGTGTATGGAGGCTGTGTCATCACACAGAGTAAAACAGAAACTCCTTTAAGAAGTACCACCAGGTTCAAGTCCTTGTTCATAGGGGATGGTTTGATTGTTGGGGGGTTTTCTCCATATCATTCTAGGGTCTTTACCCTTAAAGTGACTGTTGATGCAATTCGGCACTATATAAATAAAACTGAAATAATTTGAATTGAATATATATAGAAACAGAAATGCTAACTTAAAGGATATAGAGCACATTATCACATCAGCTAAACTGTTTCCTCCCTGCTTCTCTTCCTCTTTCCCCATTTTTCCAAAGCACTGAGGACGTTAGTGTGGATAGGAGGACAGGCAGGAAACCTGACTGCAGTTCATCACCGTTATACAGGAAGGACTGCTGGAAAAAGGGAAAAATCTGCAAACCAGGCAAACATTTAATAGGTTTGTATCACTTCAAGGCTCTGAATTAATTTGTTCCAAATTAAATGCATTCTTACTGTGAGTAGAAGTGAAAGATTTCTGTGCTCAAACACTCACTCATGAATGTTTCATGTGTAAAAAATTGTAAAATAATTAATAAAAAACAACATTTTAAGACATTTAGTATAATGACATTAGAACTATGCTTTCAGGTATGACAGCATTGCTTGGCCTAATGAGCTCACATTTCAATGTGAAGCTACAGCGCTTTCAGAAGTAATCCTATAAAAAAAACCCTGAAAGAGATTTTACTGCTGACACTTTTCTGGAGCAACACAGGAAATAAAAATGTGAAATAATCTGAGTTGAAACAAGAACCCTTCTTCTTTTCCCTGCAGCGCTGTCACTGAAATGTGCAAAGACAACTGGCAGAAGGCAGCTCGGGGCCACATAACTGCCACAGCAGGCGGCTGGGCTCTCCCCCTTTGCTCCTGAAAGTTATCCTCCCACCTCTTTTAATCCACCCCTCACTCCACTTTGGCCCTAATCCTCTCATTCCTCCCTGTCTTTATCTTCCTCCTGTTTAACTCCCTCTCTCGGCCTCCCCTCTTCCTCCATCCCTCCTTCGTCTCTAAGAATCCGAACGCTCCAGTGAAGCGTATTGAGAATGAAGACTTGACAAATATGGTTAAAAGGAATCAAAGGAGCATAACTCAGGCAGCTTAAAGTTATATTTTCCATGCTTAAACGTAGTACTGTGCACAAGAAATAGGAAATGCACAGCGACATTTGCCTCAACACAATGAAGATTCCCTGGAAATGAAGGAAAACGAAACCTTGTGAAATCCTGCTGAGCGGATTGTTATTGACATCAGTCGGAAGCAAAAAAAAGTAGGAGAAGATAAAAAACAGTCCAGCTCTGCTGTTTGGATAACCAAAAATGTCAAGCTGGTCCAGTAGTGGAAGAGCAGCGAGGAGCTTCCTGCAGCTCAAGGAGCTCTGGAGGAATGGCATGGAATAAGTTTATGTGTGAGCTTGTGTCTTCATGTGGGTACAAGTTTGTATGTCTTCTTGCTCTTGTGTGCATGTGTGTCTATTTGTGACACGTAATGCAGCAGGACCACACAGTCCTTGTGGTATGCGGGATTTCCAGGTTCAAAATAGGCTCCTGCTGTGGGAGGAGGGCAGGAACAAACAGGAGAGAGGGGGAGAAGGGAAGGAGAAGTGTAATGAGGACAACAAAATACACGACTCCAGTTTTCATCTTCTTGTCAACATTGTTACAGTTGAGCTAACCGCTTGTCAACAAGGGGAAGTTTCTGTGGTTTACTAACATGACAACTGTCATGGTGTCACAGATGGAAAGTGGCCAGATCTATTTAATTGGCATGTTGGGAGGGAAAGAAGCACTACTGCATTGCAAACAGCTAAAGAGAAAAGTCAAACTCCTAATGGATGAAAACATTTCTTCACTCTGATCAAAGCGAGGAACCGGAACACCTCAGAAGATGCACACATTTTTTTGCCTTTTAGCACTAACAGGTCTCCAGCTGACAGATTCCATAATGCTATTATAACTATTTAGTGCGTTTTACAAGAAACGTTAAACCTGTTCAGGCTGTATGCAAGCCTAAAATAGGTGGAGTGACCCTTTTAAGTAAAAGTCTTGACGTTATGGATGCGCAAGAGGCAGAAATGTGATTCTGTACAACGCAGCTTACTTTTGCACCATTATTTTCACACAGACACACACACGCACACACACACACACACACACACACACACACACACACACACACACACACACACACACACACACACACACCTTTTATCATTGTTCCTAATCCTGTTTAAAATAATCGTTCGGTCTGCTAAAACCTGTGATCCTCAGCAGTGAAAGGTCTGACAGCGAGAGGGAAAGTTTTCTGAGGCGCTCTGTGGGTACACTTCAGGCTGCACGGGCAGCAGAGCTGAGAAGCGTCTCTGCCCGCTCTGAGTCACCTGTTACACCTCGCTGTTCGCGGCTCTGCGGAGAGCCACGCGAACAGCGCCAGAGAGAAAGCTTTCCCCCGGCCCCCTTCAGCTCCAGAACTCCGAGTTCGCGTTAAATACGTTATATAGTGACACCAGAGCGCGTGACAGCGAACAAGCAGAAAGTTTGTTAAACTTCGGTGTTTGTGTAACTCACCGGCAGCCCCGGGCTCCAGCAGCACAGATATGAGAAAGGCTGATACAACTCCGCGGAAAGTTAGAGAGCAGCGCCGTGCCTTCATGATTCTGTGTCCCCCTGCCCGAGATTCTCAGTCACACGAGCCGCGGAGTACGAGAGAGTCCAGGGAGTTGGCTTTGTGCGTCCGCTACGCTGTGCGCTCCACTCCCCTCAGCAGCTGGAGAGTCACTGCTGAACCATCCACACACACACACTCACACACACACTCTCTCACACCGTTTATAAGCAAGCACACTCACTTTGCTCTGACAGGAAACCGGAGGAGGCAGGAGGGGCTCTCTCTCTCTCTTTCTCTCTCTCTCTCTCTCTCTCTCTCTCTCTGTGTGTGTGTGTGTGTGTGTGTGTGTGTGTGTGTGTGTGTGTGTGCGTGTAACCGCCTACCCAAATACTGGAAATCGGAACAGTAAACAAGTCATTATATATTTAAATAGTGTGTGATCTGTGAAACTTCGCCAGGAAATGTTCTGGAATTATACAGAACTGCCAGAAAGTTTACATTTAAAGATTGCAGGACACAGTAAATTACATATTTTACATTCACAAATAAATTTTTTTCTTCTTTCTTACAACATACAAAAAATACAGACCTCTCTTTTTGGATCGCTATTTTGTAAGGGACACCATTTATATTATATGAGCATATGAGAATATTTAAATCAGTCACTCTTTATGCCACCTTATGATAAGACTAAAGGAACATATTTCATTTTAAAGTAAGTTACAGGGCTTTCCCTGCCTTTCTAGATGGGTTCTATTTTACTAAAAACTATCTAATATCCACATAGTTACAGATTTGTATAATTACAATATTAAAAAATACACACACTGTATTTTAAAAGAAAATACATTAAGAAACAGATTATAGTAATTTATATTTCAAAAATGACAAAAATGCTCATTTAACAGCAGCAAAAAGGTCGGTGGTTCGATCCCAGGCTGCATGTCAAATATCCTTGGGCAAGATACTAACCCCATGTTGCCTACTGGTGGTGGTCAGAGGGCCCGGTGGCGCCAGTGTCCAGCAGCCTCGCCTCTGTCAGTGCGCCCCAGGGCAGCTGTGGCTACAATATAGCTTGCCACTGCCAGTGTGTGGGTGAATGACTGAATGTAGTGTAAAGCGCTATACAAATGCAGGCCATTTTACCTTTTTTTTTTTTTACATGGTGGAGGCTGTGTCATCACACAGAGTAAAACAGAAACTCCTTTAAGAAGTACCACCATGTTCATCGGGAAAGGTCAACACTGCACCAGGAAGGTACATCAGCTATCACATTATCTACACCACTCGTATGTATGCTGTCTAGATTGTATTCTTGCAGAAAGAGTGGTCTTTTTTTTTAGCTAGAAAGTTGTGTTTTGTTTGTTGTTTTGGCTTCAGAGACTCTGACGCTTCCCTGTGTTTTATTTGTATCCTAATTGGTTGGTTTGCCTTAATCTTAAAATAAATGGCGTTTTACTGACGTTAACTATGTGGTGATTAATAGTTTTTTTTTTCACTTTGTGTTACACCCCATCCCAGATTACACCTTTGCATTAGTGGTGTTGAAAATCTTGGAATTATGAATACAGAATAGTATTTCTTATCAGTGTCTGATTTTGATCACCTGGAAATAATCTGATTAGCATTTTTTTTGCAAGGGATTCAGTAAGAAGTTCTATAATATACATAACAATTCTGTGTCTTCTGAAGTGAAAAGTGTACCTTACCTTAGATATTTCCTGTCGGCTGAGGTTTTTCACTCCAGTCAGCATTTCAGTGCATTTTTTATGCAGCTATTAAAAGGGACAGCATTGACACTGTTGTGCACTGACTGTTATAAAAAGACTAAACCGGCTGTAAGACCCACAGTAGGTAGTAGGTAATAGTTACTAAACAGAGACTTCCAGTTGTAATCTCTGTTGCAGATGTTTATGTTGTCCATTCTCATCAGGGCTGGAGTGTGTATGCATAAGTTCAATAAAAAAATAAGTTTTTGGAGTCTCTATCTTCTGCTATGGAGCTTCAACAGAATCTAGTCATCAAATAGTGTATCACTCAAACTCTGTATTTCATGTCATCCCATAAATCATGTTCAGTTACTTCAAATGATCTCACCTTTTTGAAACAAGTGACTGTGTAGTTGCCATTTCCAGTAAAGAATGAGATTCTTTTTTGGTGGTTAGGTTTACACTTTGCCTTTCGACCCTTCACTCTAGCCTGTGGAGGAGGTGGTAACACCTTGCATGGTTTCAGAGCACCAGGTTCTGAAACCATTGCTGAGAGCTAAAACAACTTGTTTCAGACAGTGACAAGTTGAGCAGCTGCAACAAGGCCCAGCATAATACAAACAAGGAGTATTTGGTACTGTGAGTCATGCAGACCTTTTCTAGAAGCAAAACTATGGAACTGGAAACGAGCATTTTAAACTCATTATAAGCACAATAATTGAGAAGATGTTCTGAGATTATTTCACAACTGCATGTCTGTATGTCCAACTCATGCTACTAGATGAAAGATTAACACACACACACACACACACACACACACACACACACACACACACACACACACACACACACACACACACACACACACACACACACACACACACACACACACGCACACACGCACACACTTCACAATTTTTCAGTTAAGTAACCAAAAGTGACTGACTATGAAACTTTAAAATGAATGTATTCATATGGCAATACCGGAACACTGAGCTGTCTGTGCGTGTGTGTTTGTGTGTGTGTGTGTGAGACTGATGAGCTTGCTGACAGACGTGTGGCACTGTTTGCAGCACAAACACTGAGCCCAGTGACAGAGAGGTAATGAAGCTGAGCCCATCTGTCTGCTCAAGTCTGAACATGCTGCTCTCTACCAACATTGGAACCGAGCCTTACAGTCTCCAGAGTCTCACAGCCCGCCTCTCGACCCCTCTTCTCTACCAGTGCTCCAGAGTCTTGCTCCTAAAGCCACAGGTCAGGGCCCAGCGAGCCTTTGGTTTTGAGATCCCACGAGACAGCAATAGTAGAATATGTTTTATAGGCAGAAGGTACAAATACAGTGAGTTTCCCTTAATGTCTAAAAATAGATTTTTTTTCCTCTCTTTTTTTTAGTTAGTGGGAATTTTCTGGGTTTTTAACCAGAATCCTATTTTGGTATGATAATTCTGGCCAGCAGTCTTTTCTCTTGTATTGCTGTTTATTACACTATACTATTGTTTCATGTGTTTTAGACATTGGTATCTACTCCAAAACTGCAGTTGTTTGTGTTTTACGCATTCCTTTGTAAAAAGTCCGAAAATATGTTATATGACCTTTGGACTCAATTTTTCTTTATGCCCTCGTTCCAAAAATATCAATATTTTCCATAGTTTAAGTAATCATAGAAAGGCTTGATGCAGACCCAAACAATATTAAGCAAACTTTCTCGATTGGGGGGGAATCTTTTGATTTATACTAACTCTGTATCCTCCTGAGAACCAGACTATTCATTTATGTCCTGTGTAATGGACATTTGTTCTTATTTTAGCTACCCTAAATCCTGATGTGCTAAATGGAGGACATCCTGAGCTTTCCATTAATATCTCATGTGTTTGGGTGGCCTCTTTTATCTCAGAAGAGGCAGGAAATCACAAAAAAGTTAAATGGGAAGATTCTTTTTTTCCTCTGTTCTCAGCAAGGTGTGTATTCTAGACGCGAATCAATTAATATATCTGACTTTTCATTCTAAAAGATCTACAACTAACACTAAGAACACAAGAGTGGAAAAAAGTCTGATTATGTGCAGACACTTCTTTAAGACATGCCTATAGTTTAACTAGTTGATGTATATCATCTGGTTTCATGGATAAATAAAGCTGAGTGTCGTCTACATAGCAATTAAAATGTATCCAGTGTTTGGTAATAATACTGTCCAAGGTATTGATCCTAGCATGGATGCCTGTAGGCCTCTGATTAACCTTTGTCTGCAGGGAAGACTCCCCATTTACATGCACAAATTCAAGTATATTAAGTAGATATGCTTCCAGTTATTGTAGAGCAATGCCTTTAACAACAATGATGTTTACTAATATCTGTAATAAAATCAGTGCTATCCAGTCCTTCACTGGGATCTAGCAGATCAAGAACAGAAATGAGCCCACTGTCAGAGCCAGATCATTTGTAGCTTGCAAAAAAAATCCTAAAACCTGACTGAAATACTTGAAATGAACCATTCCTCTGCAAATGATTAGTTAACTGTTTTAAAAACTACCCCCATGTTGTAGACAACGGCAAATTGATGGTTTAGAGGAAAACCTTATTAAAGTTAACTCAGAAAGATTGAAAGAATAAAAGAGTTTAATTTTTTCTCCAGTGGTTAAAATTTCATCTGTCAAGAGATTCATGAAGTCAATGCTAGTTAACGTTAAATGAATACTCTGCTCGACACAGCTCTGAAGAGAAACTTGGGGCTGTTCCTGTTTTTCCTGATTAATGAGAAATAGTCCTAGCTTTACAGGGGGCTTAAAAAGACGTAACACACTACTTTTCCAGATCAAACAAATATTTTTTAAATGAGTCTAAATTACACGTTATCTGCTTTGCCCTCTTTTTTTTAGAGGAACCACAGTAAGACTATTAATGTGATAATTGACGTCTGTGGGAGTAGCGTTGAGTTAGCTGTTCTGCATTGTGTTGGCACATGGCATTGAGAAATCACTTTCTTAAACCTGGTTACAGCACTTCCAGAAATGCATCTTGTTCTGACCACCACAAGAGAAAGACCCAAATCCAGATGCCAATGTGCAAATAGCGATCAGATTCACAATTCTTTATTCTACACACTATTTTAAACAAAGAATACCACACAATTTTGCGAGGGAAATCACTGGGGTGACATTTGGCTAATCACCGTTTTTACAAAGCAGTGTGGGGAACACTGGGGCTACAGGTGAACACAGGTGACTGGCTTGTCACAGTGCTGGGGCAGAGAGTCACTGAAGCAGTGGGTTTGCACCACAGGAGAATTTCATTGATAATGACCATGAAGAAAAGAATTTGTAACTGCTGGACCAAATTTAGCAGGAACAATCACTGATCCTGGGAAAGCAGAGGAAAGACTGGATACCTCAATAGACAGAAATCCTTATTTAGTGTTCCTCACAGCTGTTGATGAAAATAGAAGCTTTGGAAATTGTTAAACAAAAAATAAATGTAAAAGTGAGAAATCCTTGGATTGTAAAGATGTTGATATGATAGTGGTTAAAAACATCATTGAGGCTATTTAAAACCATTTACATACATCTATAATCCATATCATGTTCTATTTCCAGACAGAATGAAAATAGCAAACGTTGTACCTCCATACAAGTCTGGCAACAAACACCATTTCACAAACTACAGGCCTGCTTCTTTGCGACCTCAGTTCTCAAAAATTCTTGAAAAACTGTTTAAGAACCGACTGGAAAAATGTACAGATAAACATAAACCACTCACAGAGAGTCAGTACGGGTTCATATCAAGCAGATCAACATCACTGGCACTACTAGATTCAATACGATATATCACAAATTCCATAGACAAGCATATCACGGGAAAACATAGCTGCCCCAGAGATACGGCCTCCGCTCACTCAGATCATGACACTAGTATAATATCTAAAATTCAGTTATCAGTCAGAGAGTCTGAAAACAAGGAAAAATGTATTTCCATGGAAACTAACTGTAGATAAGGCAAACCTGTCCTCTGAGATCACAGGAGTGCATTCAGGCGAAGAGGTTATTTGTGGTAAATTGATTCCCAAGAACTACAGTGATGTGTAGGATGAGTCAGTATGTGTAGGTGTTGGTGTGTTTAATCTCTTCAGTATTAATTCCAACTGTCATGTACAACAGGCCCAAAAAGCTCAATACCAAGCTGTACGTGATACTAAATGACAACACATTAAAACCTTATGTGGTTTCCAACAGAACAGATTCATCATGTTTTCCCGGTTTTCTGGACTGGGGAATTTTTGCAACAGTGGAAACTTGGATGCAGATGGGACAGACTTTTTGGAGCGCTATTAAAAGAATATTTTGATTCATGTGGTATCTGTTTAGTTTCTTTTGCCGCAGGAGACTTATAAGCAGATACGCTATGTTTAAGGACCTGGCACTGGGACAAAATCTAGCCCTGTAGTTCATTTGGATCCAGATCTGAATGCTAATTTTGCTTTACTCAGTAAAATTACACAAAAGCAATCAAAATGTTGAACTCCACACAGTCCGGTATGTACTGTACTGTTTTCTGAAGATCTATATATTTATATGAGTTGACTGGCATAATTACACTATTAATGAAAATATCAGAAACACAGTCTTCCCATGTTTTTGTAATACAGCCATGTTTTAACACGTTCCCTGTTCGAGTTCATGTTTTGACAACCCCGTTCTAATAAAACAAATAAGAAAGACTCTGGTCTTACAGTCAAATACAATCAAAATACATAGAAAGGGGTTTAAGCGGGCACAAAGAGCAAGGAACTATCAAGAAATTGGTATGTTCCTATGAGCAGGGAAGTACCTTTCAACTTTCACCTTTGGCCATGCTGGAACTGGATTGACTCATGGTGGTACATCTGGTAAGAGGAGTAGAAACCACATCCCAGTAGTCAAGGTGAAAACAGACAACCTCTTATCAAAGCGTGAAATACACATGCTGGTCCATCGTGTCCATTTGATGCTTTGCCTCTCGAAAGCGTGCATGCAGGACATGTATGCAGAAGTAGTGTTAAGTTGGAGTAATCTGCTGTAACAGCAGAGGGAGATTAAGGACTCAGTTTAATTATTTGGTAGCAGTAATTAAATTGTTTCTGATGATTAAGCACTCTGGAATGCAATTCATGTAATTTTTGCTCACTACCAACTTCATGGCTTTAAATATATAATTTCCCCTTGCTGGTGATGCAACTTCTGCATATGTATCCAGTTCGTGTTTTGGAGAGACAAAGCATGAAATGGACACAGTTGACCATCGTGTCTATTACATATTTGGTTGTAACACTGAGTTGAAATAAATCTGGCCTACTCTGTTTCTCTGTATCAGAAACTAAAATGTTTGAAATATCACACCATAATGTGACAGCTTGGTAATCAACAGATTTCAGGAACAAATTGTAAGTTTACCAAAGTTTGGATAACATAATATACACTAGTAGTAGAATGGGCAAAACAAAAATTGGAACAGGACCCCCAGTTCACGCAGAAGATTTTGTTCAGTGATGAAGCAAACTATATTGTGAATGGTGAAGTTAACAAACAAAACCACCGCTATTGGTCTGACACTAACCCACATTGGATGGATCCCTCCAAGACTGTTGGAACAACAAAAGTGATGGTTTGGTGTGGTATATGGGGTACAACGATAGTGGGTCCATTCTTCATCAATGGAAACCTCAAGGCCACTGGATATTTGATGATGATGTGTTTCCGTCTTTGTGCACTGAAGCTGGCACGTTCCCTGAGTTTTTCCAGCAAGATGGTGCACCACCACATTATGGGTGCCAGGTCCGAGCATTCCTAGATGAACAGTTTCCTGGAAAGTGGATTGGTCGTCATAGGCCAGTTGAATGGCCCCCAAGGTCTCCCGATCTGACCCCCTTAGACTTTTATCTTTGGGGTCATCTGAAGGCAATTGTCTATGGTGTGAAGATACGAGATGTGCAGCACAGGGTTGCATTGACAATCCAACACAACGGGCAGCACATTGAACACATTTTATAAGTGGTCAGAAACTTGTAAATAACTCATGAAAGAATAAAGTTACATTGAAACCAAGCACACCATTGTTTTTCTTGTGACATTACCAATAAGTCTGATGTGTCACATGACCCTCTTCCTATTGAAAAAACAAAAGTTGTATCCAAGATGGTCGACTTCTAAATGCCCACCATGGTCACCACCCATCTTGAGGAGTTTGCCCCCTCACATATATTAATGTGCCACAAACAGGACTTTAATATCACCAACCATTCCCATGTTATTACGGTGTATCCATATAAATGGCCCACCCTGTACAGTGTAATAGAGGCCAGAATTGTTGGTCCCAGCTACTCTCCCTTATCAGACTGTTGAGCAACCATAAGTGCATGCTTGCCAAGCAAGCTTTCAGAACAATTTTGAGCACACTTTTTTATTTATACTAAATGTCAACATTGATTTAGATCCTTGTAACCCAATCCAGCCATTCTTTGCTCACATATGAATGTGTTCGAAATGCTTTCATGGTGACATTATGAGAGGAGGCCTTTTTCTTAAATATGGATTAGGTGAAATCGACCGGGAAAGGGATTTCCCAGTGAAGGCAGAATAGAAAAAACATTGTGTATGTATGTTTCAGCTTATCTGAAAGATTCGGGCTTACATATTTATATTTTTAGGATCTGGTTTGTTTCTGCTTTGTTTTATGCTACATGTTCTGTTGTAGTGCAGACCTTGCAGGAAGTATTCACCCCCTACCTCTCTGCCTGTGTGGGAGTTTGGTTTCTTACCACAGTGAGGGCATGCAGTGTGTACTTTCACAGGAGAGAATGTGAATATTAAAAGGTTCTTTCCTGGTTAATTAAAATTTGTCTTCTTGTGTTTTCTAGACCTTTGCATATTTGGGAGAGTTTTTCCTTAAACTAGTCAAATCTCTAAGGATAGGGATTGTTACTTGCACTTCAAATTGCACTACATTTTAGCAACTTACATTAAAATATATAATATTTTACTTGATTTGAAATGTACTTAAATCCAGGATTTCCATGCTTTCACAACCAGCTGCTGCCACTTTGAGGCCTCCAATCATGTAAATAAGTGCAAGTTTGACATTTTAACACTGAGCTTTCTTCCAAGCAGTGTCCAATTTCACTGGCACAAGACTTGAAAGTACTCCTGACATTTGGTTTTGAATGAAGGAGAAAACAATATTGTTGCTTTTCTAGGTTGGTTCCAGTTTGGATTATCAAGAATTTGAAACTTGACCATTTATTAAACAGCTTTTGTGGATGTCATCCTATTTGAGCAGCACATCATCAAGACCTGTAATTTGTGAGTACAAGAAAACAATTATTAGAATACAATGTGTTAAATTTGCTTAGAGAAGAGGGTCCAGCAGTAGATGAGAGGAATAGGGAAGGATTTGTCTGCGTGTTTTAGTTTGGCGTGTGTGTGTAATTGTTTAGAGGGAAAGGAATCTTATGGACACTGGGGGTCTGCCTGTCATAAAAGGACACAGGAAGCTACAGTTGGGGATTGCTGATGCTGATGCTTGTACCTTTAATAAAAGCTCATAATTGTTATAAACTTAGAAGTAGGTTTGCAGGAGACTTTCCACCTTAAATGTAAATGTAAGACAACAAGAGGCCCAGTGGATGCAGAGTGGGGGTCTCAGTGTTTGTAATATGTTAACTCTGTTGTGTAAAGGAATTTGGTGTAGATTGAGTACACAGAGACACACACACAGTGCTTTGACTGTTACGACGCACCCACACGTACATGCACACTCACTCACGTGCACTCACACATACACACAGGCACACGCATACAGTCACTCACGTGTACTCACATAGACATATGGGTACGCGCACATACAGGCACTCACGTGCTTGTGCATACACACACAGACACAGAGTTTGCAGCACACCATGGGGGTTTAATGATAGGGTCGCTCGACAAAACTGTGTTTCACAGACAAAGGAGTGAAGATCTGCAGAGGAACACCGGCCTTGCACGTCTCCCCTTCTAGAAGATGCATGCGTAAATGAAGATGAATAAAGATGAATAAAGGTTTTGTGAAAATGACTACTGAGTCCGGTCCGTTTCTGGATGCCAGAGGAATAAAAAGAACCAGGGTGAAACTGATTTCGTAACAATTTCTAGAAGCTGAAACCAGGTTGTGCATTATTGATTTAGGTCCAAGTTTGGACAGATGGCAATGGACCCAGAGTAGGCAAGAGCCAAGTATGCTCACCTATAACATAGCATTCTGAAGTTTGTCCGTAATGCATCATCAGCCCCTCCAAGTCGCACAGTTGTAGCCTAGAGTCACTCCCCAGCAGAGACACCACCAGCAAGCCAAGCACATCATTCACTCTGTTGTTACGTATGGGAGCAAACACAAATCTATCTTTGTATCTTTGGTAGCATTTGCATCATTCTTTCATTCTAAATAAAATAGCTTGAAAAGTTCAGAATGAATTCTCATTAAAAAGTTGCCGGGGTCTAGAGTGGGGTTATGTTAACAATCCATTAAAATCTGGCTTACATCCACAAAGGTCTTCAAGGTCGAAAACTTACACAAAGCCTTGTAACTTAGAAACTCTGATTCTTACAGGTGTGGTGTGTATTGTCAACATATTGAAAGGAGAGTATAACGAAATATGTTATTTTGGACCTCTGACCTCTTTTTCAAGGTAAAATATTTGTAGCAAGCATGTACTTGCATTTTTTCTGCAGTGTTGTCACACCACAAGCATATGATCTGTTTCCACTCTCTTACCAGACACTTACAGAAAATCTAAAAACATTTTTGTTCTCTCTGGTGGAGATCTAGTGATCTTAAACAGGGCAGGTTTCTCTCGGAAGAAATGTTTGGTTCGCTCCATTTACCCAGCCTCTGCTGACAGATGATGTACTCGGGCCGAAGACTGGCAGCATCTGTGGTTCAGCTGAAGCCAAAACAGGTAGCTTTTCTAACAGACTTTAGTGACAGTTCTTTGTTTTTCTGTAGGTGGTGTTTGTGGTTTGCTTTGCACAAAAAAGTGATCGAATGATCAGATAACCTAACATGCATGTCTTTGGACTGTGGGAGGAAGCTGGAGTATCTGGAGGCACAAACAGA
Organism: Maylandia zebra; assembly: GCF_041146795.1. Taxonomy (NCBI): domain Eukaryota; kingdom Metazoa; phylum Chordata; class Actinopteri; order Cichliformes; family Cichlidae; genus Maylandia; species Maylandia zebra. The sequence goes on along the minus strand of NC_135177.1, from coordinate 6,195,708 downwards.
AAATTTGGACTCTCTTTACTTGTATATGGTAATATAGTAAGCAGCTGTCATTGTCAAATGTCAAATTCCACAGTTTATCTGTACTTGCTTCATGGCATACCAGTTTGCCTTGGAACACCATTTGCAAACCAGTGATATGACACTATACTATATAATAGATACCTATGGTGATTAACTTGTTTTCAGAGAAGCCAAAAGAGTTTGTAGAGTTGAGCAACATTTCAAAGAAAAACCCGCCCACAGGAAACTGCAGCTTATGTATTCATGTTGCCTGAAATGTGCTACAAAAGCGTTTTTTAATCTCATACTAAATGTGAGGTGTGATGTGGGTGCCTTCAAATTGATTTGTAAAGTCCCTATTTGTGCTACTCATTATGCTACAACCATCACACTTGCACTCACTGACAGTTTCACAGCTACAATCCAATACTCACACACATTTGTTGCTCATTACAGAAGCGACTGCAAATGAGTCAGATCCACCAGCCCCCCCATTTGTGTTAGTCTCTATCAACACACTTACATTCCTTGAGGTCGTTATCGTTTGTCACCTAGGCAACCTACTCAACAAGTAGTGCCTTACTGACCCCTGGTTTTGAATAATGTCCTGTATGTGCTAGCTGTGGCTGTAATCCCTCAGAGCATAGGCGCTCAGTGTTTCACTGCTCGCTCAAAAGGCAGCACACACTTACAATAATTCATAGCATTAACACTACTTTAACTAAAGCTATCAAAGAACACAGATGACCTTTGTTCACAGTAGCATGATGCAGAAATGTGTTTGTGTGTATGTGCATGTGAGCTCCAGGAAGTCCACCAGACTCTAGTTTGGAATGTTGAGAACAGCTGTGGACATGATCGAAAGAATTTACATAGAAACCTAAGCTCACAACGGTATCTGACACACACACACACGCACACACACACACACACACACACACACACACACACACACACACACACACACACACACACATAGACAGACAGACTGAAAACAACTGTTTAAATATTTAAAAGGAACAACCATCTGTCTATCTGTTGCGTATCTACGTCTAACATGAAGCAGAAAATTATCTGTCTATAAACTGATGTTGCACCCTGTGCTCTAGAGAGGGAAGAATTATGGACCGAAATACAGACACAATGAGGCAATTCAATTCATTTTAATTCACTGAGAACCATATCTAAAGGAAGCAGATGAATGACTTTTGACCGCTTCGCCTTGGTCATTTTTAATCTATAGCTCTGCTCTAAAAGAACGTACGTACCTGGCCTACTATCCTCGGAAACGTAAAATGATTGGCTAGAATCTAAAGTGTATCACAGCTCAGGAAAAAAAAGCACCGAAATAAAGCACCGAAATGTGCGCTGCTTTTCGGTCTGGTTACTACCGTTTATGTCAGAACCGGTGCCATCATGGTACCGGACACCGGTACCCATCCCTAGGTTCGAGCACCGTTTAAGCACCGGCACCGTTTCAAAAGTACCAGTTTGGCACCAGTATCGGATAAAACCTTAAACGATTTCCATCCCTACCTATGAATGATTCAAGAATAATAATACCAAACCATGCCAATAACTGGATTCTCAATGAGTCATTGACATACTTGGTATGTTGAGTGTGTCCTTAAAAATTTGAGGAATTGGAAAGATGGAGAATAAAAGAAATGTCAGCCCTCCTTCAGAAAAACTGTCTGCAAATTAACTTTATCTGAAAGTCATGTCCTTAAGAAACAGAAGAAAAAATGTGACAAAGACCTGGCTCAGGAATGTATCTGGTTCTCCATCTGATTCGTTTACTGTTCACTGAAGCCTAATAATACAATGGTCTAAGTGGAAGAGTGGTTGACAAAAAGCCGCTCTTAAGGAAGAAAATAGGGATGAAAGGCTGAGGTGCCAATTTATACTAGTGGGAACAGTTCTTGTGGAGTAATGAATCCAAATTTAAACGTTTTGCTGCAAGCTGTACGAAGGAGATCAGGAGAGAAGTACAGTGTTTACAGCCACCTGTAAAACACAGTGGAGACTGTCATAGTTTCAGGCTGAATGCCAGTAAGTGGTGTTGTAATAGAAAAATGAATACTGAGGAAAAGTACCATCAGATTTTGATCTACAGTGCAATACCATCTGGAAAGTGTGTGATTGGCAATGACTTAATTGCCATGACAATGATCCCCAAGACACCGCCAGGACAGTGAAAGTATTACTGGAAAGGAACACACACAGTGGAACACTATCAGCATTGGACTTGCCTCCACAGTGCCCGAAAATCAACATTATTGACGCAGTGTGGGATCGTCCTGACAGAGATTGTAATAAAAGACAGGCAACATCCAAAGAAGAGATTTGAAATGTCTTTTGAGAAGCCTGGAGAACTATTTCTGAAGACTGCTTAATGAATTCACAAGAAAGCTGCATCAGAGAGTTCAAACTGTGTGGAATAATCACATGTTCATCCCAAATATTGACTTTCAGTCTTATTTTAATCAGTGCTGCTATTTCACATTTTACTAGCAAAGAGTGGTGGATTGAGATTGTGTTTTACTTTGCATCTCAGATTGTTTTATTATCTAAATTATTATCGAAACAACATATGTAGAATGTGCAATGGAAAAAATTCATTTGTCTGATTATTGGATTCAATATGTTCACACAAAGAGATTCATCATTTCTAATTACTTTGGGGGCTACTAGCAAATTACCAAAAGCTTCACAGGAAACAGAAATAAAAATACCAAAACAACTTAAAGCACAGCTCTTTCTTACCTAGTTTGACTCTTTGACATGTACATACATGCCATTGTGTCTTGCAGTGCAGTGTCCCATCTCACTCTGAACAAAAAAAGAATTTAGGATAGTTTTGAAAGAATTAAACTATCAGCTTAAAGACATAGAAAATCTCATTACCAAACAGTGAAAAGTGAACACGCTCAGGTTCATTCATGAACGTTCTCCTAACTCATTGCGATCGTGTAAAAAGACTCTAGAGCTCTGTTTCCACCAGAATTCCTACCGCGGCTCCATTACTCATCCAGACACATACACACAAAAACACTCACACACCAATATCCACTACACACACACACACACACACACACACACACACACACACACACACACACACACACACTTCTGTCACTCTTTGACGTTTACATCCCGAGCTGATTATTTTGACACGAAATTATGAAAATGGGAGTGTACACAAGTCCTGGTCTGCGTTCGTTTATGCACGCACGCATGCACCCACCAACACAACCACACACACACATGCATAATACTAATTGAAAACAGCTCTTTGCAGATAAACGTGCATGTGTGCATGTACACCTGTTTTCTTCTGGACTGAGAGGGAGCTAATGTTTCAGCATATGGCTCTGTGCTGAGATGTTCATTAAATTAACCACAACACAAGGTGCTAAGAAAAGAATGAATGACTGATAAAGCTGTAGACACAGCTCATCCCCAGACATATTTCAACCTTTTAACCCTTTCTGCTGACTTTAACGAACAATGTTATGAAGGAGAACACCATAATCGAAGGTCATTACCATCCAATTACATTCAGCTGACACTGGCCATCACAGGCTTGCTGCTCTGTTCCCCCATGTTTTGCTTCTCTATCCATTGTTTATACCAGTGCTTTGAGTCCAGAAAGGAGTCATTCTCCATAAGGATATAGAGGTCATTCACTTCACATTGGCCTCAGTGGAAACTCAAGACCCTTTCATTATACCCTTATTCAGCAGCTCTTAGAGCTTTGGGAAGTACCCTTCACCCCCACACCTAAATCCTCTCCTATCCAGCAGTATTCTCCAGCCAGCAGGGTTGAGGACGAAGCATTGTACAAGTTAAATGACTCTTCTCATAAGGCACCCCACACCCCACAAGAGCTGCAGTTTGGAAGATGCTCTGACCCAGTCATCTAGCCATCACAGTTTGGCCTGTTTTCAAACTTGCTTAAATCCTTACACTTGCCCATTTGAGGACAAAATGTTCTTTATTTCTTTATTAATTTATTGTTATTAACATGATGAATGCAGGTAGATGATCTGTCTGTGGCAGTAACATGACAAATCATGTTGGTCTAATCTCATGGAGCGAATTAAGGTCAGTCATAACACTAAGTCTTCTTTGGGGAGGTGGTGCTTGGACAAAGGCCAGGAGAGCAAGCACATGCCAATACACAACGTTTCAGAATGAGAAAATGGCATAGGTCAAAGGTCAAGGATGTCCCCTCTGACTTTACCTCTTTCAATTCAGAAAAACTACAAGCTAGCTATGCTATTCCTACCATCATGTTTTGGTACAATTCCATGTTCACACACATTCTCTTGCTTTATTTCCATTCAGAGGGGAAAACAGATTTTTGTTTGTAATCTGACCCCATTTTGCTGGAAGTGTTTGTCCAGGGAAGAAAGTTGTTTCTCTTCACAGAAACCATAATATGCAGGAGGAATACTCAGTATGAAATTCTGCTGGGAAGGGCAAGACCTAGAGCAAAGAAACAAAAGACTGAAGAGGAAGAAGGTAAAGAGGAAAAGAAATAAGGAAAATATTAACAGTCAGAGAATACTTTCTTTGATTTAGTTTGTTTATAGAAAAACTTATCTACAACTTATTTAGTCCCGTAAAGGAAAAAAGATGGTTTAATCCCATTTTCTAGTTCTGGGTAAAACATGGTGAACTGTTACACTGCAGCTGTCTCCACAGAAGCCCTGAAAAGTAATCCAGGGATCGTCTTTCCTTCCTCTGTTGCTTTTTTGATGGGATTAGAGCACCATAGTAATTACCAGAAAACAGGAACTCGTGAGCATTTGTCAGGATGTGTTTTTGTGCTTTCTGAGACACACAGACAAACCTGCAGTTCTGTTAATCAACCAAAAAAATAATACTTGCTCGAAGGACCATTCCTAGGATTGCATGTGTTTAAGCCAAATAATTGCCATGGCCTTGCATAATTTCCCAAAACATGCAGCAATAGTTTGGCTTTTTTACTTGATGCATCCACTTTCAAATATGTTAAGAACATATATAAAAATTGCAGTAATTTAAATTAAACTTATAAAACTGCATTTTGGTCTGGGCCTTCCTCAGCCTCTTCCTGTTGTGCTGTTCAGTGTTGGATCAGTAAGATGGGCAGATGTCCAGGCCACCCTCCAGAGACAGAATAAAAATAGTTCTTTTAGCGTACTGAGTCACTAAAATTGGTCTAGTTCAATATATATTTCATGTCACAAAAAGTGTAGAAAAAGTGGGGAAATGTCACCATGGCAACCAGAAAAGCAAAGTTTTAAAAGAGTAGCCCCTAATATATTTCTCCAAACCTAATCAAGAAGTTTTTCATGGCCAAATAATGACTTTAACTCACCACTTGACTTTGTGGTGTGAAAGTCAACATCAGTTACTCCTCCACCACACACAAGGTGCAGACACACTGGTGGTCCTGTGCTGGCCCATGTGTGGACTACGTCTGACAAACCTGATCTCGGCCACCAAAGGGCCGTCATTCTTTGTGGTATGTGGGCCGTGTGTAATTTGTGTGCAGCCACGGACCAGTTGTAGACACACTGCTGGTCCTGTGCTGGCCCAGAACAGTTTCAGCTCTGGCCCCAGATGTCAGCCTAATGTGTACCTTAATCAAGCTATGTAATAACAACATGTGCCAGAACATCAAAAGTAACATGACGACACTCTATTCAGACAGTGAAAAGACTGACTCTTACATAATGCTTTTCTAGTCTCCCGGATTATTCAAAGTGCTCTATAGAACATGCCACATTCACCCAATCACAGACTTTCTCTAAACTGAGTGCTTCCTAGCAACATTCATACTTTTGATGTGCAGACTGGAGGAGCCAGGGATCAAACCACTAAACTTCCGATCAGTAAGTGACCTGCTCTACCTCCTGAGCTACAGCCACTCACTGGCAAAGACGAGTAAACCGTCTTTAGGTTTTGGATAAAGTGTGCACTCACAAACCTGTCAAACCTGCCTTTGAAACGTTGGCTACCATAGCAGTATAGTATTGCAACATTGCATTTGGGTCTTCTAACTAAAATAGGAAAATAGGAACATAAATAGTGCCATCATTGCCAGACCTGGCCCACATCTGGTTGACATGCACCCTGCCATGACAGTGGTCAGTCAGAAGTACCAGCTTGATGCTAGATCCGGACTAGACCTGTTTTCTATGGGCTTGGGCCACATAAACCAAACCACAATCGAGCCAGATATGGCATGCCATCACATCTATGCCAGGTCCGGCCCAAATCTGGATGACATACATCTTATCATGCCAGAAGTCAGCCAGCAGTGCCGGCTTGATACCAGATCCGGGCCAGACCTGCTTGCTATGTGGGTATGAGAGCGTACTGTTGACAACTCATTTTCAGAGACACAAAACAATGTTGGGAAATTTGTATTGAGGAACATAAAAAAGAACTGGTAAATATTTGTGTCTGTCCGTGTGAATCAATAACTTAAAGGTCATGACTATTTCACAAACTGCTTCGAGACTGGGTTGGTAAATCATGTCTAATGAGTCTAGACTGTCACAGCCATCGCGTCTCTGCCTTGTAATATCATCATTATAAACTGTGATGTATAATCATCAGTCCAGTATGTTTAGAAATATGCTCCAAAACCCTCAACTATATTACTCCATTGCATCATGCTATGTTTTTTCTTTGATGTTCCTAGTGTTCAGAGTATTTTGCTTAATTTATTTAGAATATGACAGAAAATATAAGATAACAGTTCTTGAATTCAAACCTTCTCTTGCTAGGAAGTCAAACAAACATGCATGCAAGCATCCAAGCATGGTTTAAGTATATTAAACAATTCTAAACTCAACAGCTCGTGAGCAGGAATTTAGCTCATGCTCATGTGGCTTTCTAACTACAAGGGGTAAAAGGGTGATTTGGAAGGTGAAGGAACCCTAAGACTGGGTGTAGGCGTAGGGAAAATAACCACTTAGAAAGAAATTGCTCAATAATTTGTACTGTGAGCTCCAATGAGATGTAAGTGGATATTTCACAAGCTATAATAGCTGATTTCCAACAGCCAGACATTAGTAAGAAAGATAGTAAGAAAATGAAAGTGAATCTAATCAGCATCATCTCTTTAAGTTGTCTGTTAACCTTAATGCAACCTTACACCAGTCTGCTCTGTACCAGCCCAACATGCATTATGTTAGACTTCCCCACAATAGTGCAAACTACTTCTTCTAGCAAACTGCAAACTACTTCTTCTAGAAAACTGCACAAAATTGCCTAGCTGTTCATTTAATCTGTGAATAACACAAAGTTATTACACTTCAGTTTGTTTCAAAATATGAAGAAAACAAAAAAACATGACTGCCAGGATATGATTTCAAAATAAAAGCTCTAAAATAAAATAGAACATTACAAGTAAGCTTTAAATTTCCAGTCCTTGGCTTTGAAAACACTGTCTTATCTTCCTCTGTTTCTTACAATGTTCTCCTTCTCTGAGAGCTTATTAATACACTATGATTTTTTTCTTCGTGAGAAATACACCATGTGTTGGTTTAGCTTCCGAGACATGTGTGGCATTCCCACATATGTTTATGCAAACATGTTTTTCTTTTGTGCTTTCAATCTAAAATTCATAGTCCAATGACAACAACTTGGTATCTTGCCCAAAAATTCATAGGCATACAGACTGGAGCAGCCAGGGATTGAACCAGCAACCAGCAATTTTCTGATTAGTCGATAATCTATTGCCACCCCTGAAGGACAAAGGAGTGTATTGAGGGAGCAAGATGTGATGTCATAATTTTATACTTGCTGGAAGCAACACTAATTCACTCAACAGTACTAATGAAGTAATCTGCCTATCAGATTTAATTACTTATTTACTGAAGATGCAATTTTTAAATCCTCCCTGGTAGTGCTGTTCTGACCATATGTAAGTGCACATCAGCTTTGCATGCAGGCTGAGCCATCCTCTGCTGAGCCAAAATAGTGTCTCACAGAAGCTTTTGATCCCATCTTTTTTGTCAGCAAAGATAGTTTGGTCTTGGTGATATGTGATGACTTTTAAAGAAAGGCAAGCAGAGGAGATTGCCCTGACTCGGTACCAGTGTTTGGTACATGTTACACTGTCATCAACAGCTATTCTCAGACCCCCATGTTGTGGTTGATCTATCAGGATAGCATCAGTGTCTCCGTCAGGGTGCAAAAGCATACATCAAACCCCAGTTAAGTATTCGCATACGCAAAAATTTTTTAATTCAAATGATTATTGGATCATAAATGATGATAATTTATTTTTACTAAATTTACTTTCCAAATATTGACAGCCTAAAAACAATATTATGTATACAAAACACATAAATGAGTCAAACTGTATTAAATGTAATTATTGCCAAAAATCAGATATAGGCCTTGGCTTTTTACACCATGCCATAAAAAACGTCCTTAGCTTTAATAATTGGGTTATAAAAACTACTAAGAAATAACTTAATAATTAGATAGATAGACATGATTTTATGTATATTTCCATGCTGTCTTGATGCTTGCTCAGTCATCCAGGTAAGTAAATCCCAAAAGGTTGAAAATGGAAATGCTACATGGTCCGGAAAACCTGTGGTCAGCTGAGACTGAAGAAGTCACTTGAATGAGTGACGAAACGTATCTCTCATTGAAAATGCTACATCCAGGTGGACAGCATCAACCTTTTGGTACTTGCATGCATGTTACTTAGTCCAGGTTAAAGATACAGAGGATGCCATTGGGGTTTCTTATGGGTCTTTTGGGTCAAACTAATTAGTTTTCAGCAGTTTCTTTCTAAATATGTGTGGACTTGCCTGATCAAGCAAGCTTTATTTTAGTGTGTGTGATTGCCAAGACCGTGCAGCAGACTCTGTCATTTTACTGATGTCCATTGCAAAATCTTTCCCAAACTAAATCATGAATCCCGCCTTTCATCTGTGCCAACAATGCTGTAAAATGAGCTTTTCTCTGGAACTCATATGAGAAGTAAAGGCCTTTTCTCTTTATTGACCAGTTTACAGTAAAGACAGAAAAGAAAGAAGGAAGTCTGATATGAATAGAATAGAATAGAACAGCCCTTTATTGTCATTGTACATGCACAACAGAATTATGGCACCAACTGGGCCAAAATGAAAAATAAATAGTACACAGCAGGAATAAATAACAAACAAGATAAAAAAAATATACAATCAAGATGGCTATATACACAAGCAGAGAAATACATGCAAAACTAAGAGGAAGGCACACAATAGAGAGCAAGTTGCAAAGTGCTTGGAAGTAGTGCAAACAAAAAGACTGAATACAGTCGGTGTGTGAGTGGCCTGAGTGGTTAAGATTATTCAGACCATGGCTCAGATTGGTGAGGTGACTGGACAAGGGTGGGGTGTAGGGCAATAGTGTTTGTTAAGAGTCTGAATGGCCTGGTGGAAGAAGCTGTTTGTCAGTCTGACCTGAGGTGCTGACCAGAGGGCAGCAGGTCAAACAGGTGGGTAGGGTTCAATGGGTCACCCGCCTGGATTTCCTGAGACAGGAGAATCTGTCCATGGCCTCCAGGGGTGGCAGAGGGCAGCTAATGATTTTTTGGGCGCTGTCAATTACCACCTGTGCACTTCTTGTTCTGAGTTGTGGCCCCTGTATACCAAGCACCCAGGCAGTGGAAGAGCACCCTCTCCACTGAGGAGCAGTAGAAGGCCAGCAGCAGCTTCTGGTCCAGATTATTCTTCCTCAGGGTACGGTCAGTGCAGCTGCTGCTAGGCCAGTGGGTCCACTGTAAGGTGGAGACAGATTCTAAGAGTTCTCCATTTATAATGAGAGGGGTGTTGACCAGAGATGGGCAACGCGTTACTTGTAATGCGTTACTGCAATCCGATTACTTTTTTCAAGTAATGAGTAAAGTAAGGGATTACTATTGCAAAAAAGGTAATTAGATTACTGTTACTTTCCTGCAAGCACACTGTGTTACTGCATTACTAAAACCGTGATTTTTTTTGTGAGAATGTCTCATGACAATGATGTAAGCGAGTGCGACGTTCGTGGCAACAGCTGTGTGCAGATCAACAATGGATCACATATCGAGTGCGGCAGAGAGTATGACCGTGCAGCGTTTAAAGCGTGGAAGTACTGACCTTACTTTGAGTTTGATTCCGTAAAAAGTGACAAAAACATTAGCGTCTGCTGTACTGTGCGTGGGAAGAAAACTTCTTTTTACAGCGAAAAAACCCCCCTAAACCTCTGAGCAAGCACCGAGTACGCTGCCACGGAATGAGAAATTCACAGAGAAACTCGCGGATTCTTCCACTGACCGCTGCAGCACACCTGCACCAGGGCAAACATCCGCCTGCACCACTCCTGCTATACAGGTGAAAATAGAGCAACAGGACCGCTGAGTCTTTGATTTTATTTATTTTCTGCTGTGTTTTACTTGCATTTATTTGAAAGACTTTGTGTAAACACAAAACCTATTTTATTTTATGTGCCGAAATGTGCAGAAAATACGTTTAAATGTTAAACAAATTTCTTCCAGTCAGAGAATGTTGCATATAATTTAATTTTTGCTTGATGCATAAAGTTAAAAGATTAAAACTAATAAAACAAGTTTTAAAAAGAGACTTTTCCATTTGATTACATTTTGTATGATGGATTATGCAGAAAAAGTAGAATTGGGCTGAAAAATGTATTGCTTTATTACCTATTCAGGTTGTAAATCATGTTTTTAAAAAGTAACTAATTACTTTTGAAAATAAGTTATCAGTAAAGTAACAGGATTACTTTTTGGGGAAGTAATCAGTAATTAGTTACTGACTACTTTTTTCAAGTAACTTGACCAACACTGGTGTTGACCTGTCTGTGCCTCCTGAAGTCCACAATAAGTTCTTTGGTTTTAAGGGTTAGGGATGAGAACCTCTCAGTATCTGGTGCTGAGAGACTGTGGAGGGGAGAGGTGGGGGCTGAGTCAGACTGTTCAACGTCAGTTGGTTAGGAAATCTTAGCAATGGATGCACCAAAAAAAAAAAAAAAATGTAATAAAAAATCCACACAGTCCTTTATTTTCTCTTAGCTTATCAAACTTGTGATCCCATGTTGTGATTCCGTGGCCAGCATATATGGTGTGTGTCAAACTGTTTTATCTCAGTAACAGATGTGGGAGGCCAGGAGAAATCTGAGTAAGGGAACAAATAACAGCTGATAAGAGTGGGTGGAGGAGCATGTGGTGTGTGTGTGTGTGTGTGTGTGTGTGTGTGTGTGTGTGTGTGTGTGTGTGTGTGTGTGTGTGTGTGTGTGTGTGTGTACGTGTTTGCGCGCGCGTGTGTGTGTGTGTGTGTGTGTGTCAGTTTAACCCTTTAGAGCCGATCGGAGCGGGACGCTCTGTTTTGCGTAACTATTTTTAAATCCCGGTAGCTCTGCAACCACGTAAGCTAGCACAATAATTTTTTTTGCATATGAAACCAGAGGAGTTGTACTTACATCTCATGCCATCAGCTTGTCCTAGGTCACAGTTTCCTTCCATATATAGCTTTGCAAAAACTGCATAAAAAGCACTTGCAGCAACAAAAACAAAATATTTCAGAAACACGCTTTGCCGATCCGATCAGCTGTTCATAACACTTCCGCTATTACCTGCTCGAAACCAGAAGTGACGTCATTTTCGCGGAAATGTAGTTGTTTTTTACCATCAGGGCCTCAGGGCCTATACTGGTGTTTTTAAAAGTTATGTTTGACTTTATGACTTTCTGTGTCTTTTCTGGGATGCTTAGGACTCATATTGCACTGCTGGAAATAGTTTATTTTGATGCAGATGCTGCTTTTTTGCAAATTTGCAGTATAATATTTATTTTCGTTTTTCCTGCAGTATATAAAAAATTGGTGTATGTCAAAAATAAAACTATGAAGACACTCAAAATAAATTTCCTGTGGTGGGAAACTATTTTGTGCAACTTTTTTGTATTTACAGTTTTGAGGGATAAGCCTCTTAAATTTCTCTAACTAGAAATATATGTTATATGCTGATTCACTGATTACTTTTAAAAAACAGCTAAAAACACATCTTTTTAAAATTGCATTTTGTTAACTTTTGATTGTACTTCGTCTTTTTAATCTGTGTCTATACCTTGTAAAGCACTTTGTGATCCCTTATCTAGAAATGTGCTATATAAATAAAATTTTACTTACTTACTTACTTAAAAAAGCAAAAACGATTTTAAATTTTTTTGTGGTTTATTGCACTTTTTTGCAATTTATGTAATTACTATGCACTTAATGCATACATATTATTAAAATCTGGGCTATAATTGTTTTATTGATGTATAGCAACTTGAAATGCTCCCAAAAATGGCACTACAGCATGTAAAAATATAATATAAGCTCTGGCGGACATGGTTCTATGGTAGGTCTTAAAGGGTTAAAGGGCAACCACTTGTTCTTGCAGGAATTATCAAGAATGCACTTCCATGTCCTGCAATGCACGTACCATAAACTTACATTAATAAACACACACACATTTTTTCTAACTCATTAGAAGGTGTCACGGTTCTGGGTCAGTTTGACCCAGTATTTTGAGTTGTTATGTTTTGGTGTGTTTTTGCATTTTGGATTATTTTCTTATGATGATGATGATGATGATTATGAATCTATGTTTCAGTTATTCTTGTTTAGGGATTAGTTCGTAGGTTTTGTGTTCTCATGTTTATTGCAGGTTTAGTTCTAGTTCCATGTGTCATTTTCTGTCTGTCTCTCAGTGTCGTGTTTGCGTCCTTGTGTAGTGTTTTCTTGTTTCCTGTTTTATTGTGAAGGTCTGCGTCTCATTTGAGTGTGTTCAGTTTTACCGCCCTTGTCTCGTCTTGTTAATTACTCCCAGCTGTGTCCACCACCTGTGTTTCTATGTGTGTATTTAAGTTGCGTCTTCTGTCATTGTAGTTGCTGGTCTGTCTGTGTATCCACCGTGCTCCTTCTGTGTGTTATCCCTGCTGTCATCCGTCGTCATTCTCCGCTGCTCATCCTCCTTCATGTTCATGTCCTGGTTTGTGTTCACTAGTTTAGTTGTTCTCAGTTTAGATAACCTTCTGTTCCTTTTTGCCGTTTGCCCATTTTTATTTTGTGTTTAATAAACCTCCCTCACACCTTTACAAGTACCTGTGTTTGGATCCTCCTTTTCTTTCTTCCACATGGCTCACTCAACTCGCCGTGACAGAAGGAGCCTGAGTTAGTGCTTGAGGGTGAGAGGTACCAACTAGATATAGTCGGGCTCGCCTCAAAGCACCACTTGGGCTCCAGAACCAGTCTCCTGGAGAGGGTCTGGACAAATGTTCCCTCTAAGCTGCGTAACGTAATTGCGCACTGCTGGCATGGTCTCTGCGCACAGAAAATCTGAGTTGCACACAAAAAAAAAATCTAACCTGAATTGAAATTAAAATAAATACTTTAAGATGGCGCCGCCATTGCATGCAATAGGTCGGCAGCCTTATGAAATTTCCCCTTGTGGGACTAATAAAGGTATATCAAAAATAATTCTGTTTTGCAGTGTTAGTCAGTAAGTGACTGGCTGCTCCCGTATGGGATTAGAACAATGCCACCTTATCCCATAGTCCAGCCAATGATGGGATTCACATTTGTATATACGCAGCTAATCAACGTCGTTGACAGGCTATGACAGTGTCCTTATGTGCCGACACCGGTGTTTTAGCTAGCAAAGTGGCGTGGCTGATGTGCAGTGAAGCCAACCATTGGAGATGTGAGCAGGACAGACGGAACAATTGATGGGAAAAGTGTGGACTTTATACCAGTTTTTAAATTGTGTTGATAGGCCACGTAAAACCAGAGTTGTGATAAAAATATCTGCAGTGTTTGTTTTTCTTCCTGAATCCTATCGTTGTTTATATTTACTGCGGGAAGAAACGGTAAAAACAGCGTTTTATAAGGAAAACGCTCCAAAACACTCTCCGCCTGTGAGCAAAACCAAAACCAAAAAACCCCAGCCTTTCCTATTGGTCGAAAAATGTACCATGTCGACCAATCAATACTTCCAATAGTGTTAACATACTACACAGGTCATGAACAAGATTTTTTTTTTAATTTTCGTTGTAAGTGGTCTGGACTCTGTCTCAGTCTGGAGTTGCCCTTAGCGGCGGACTGGGGTGGGTATCTTAGTATCCCCTCGGGTTTCTACCTATATGTTGAGGTTTTCCCCTTGGACTAGAGGGTTTTTGTCCATTCGCCATTGGATGAGGGAATGGGACCTGACTGTCTATGCGCCGAACGACAGTTCAGATTACCTGGCCTTCTTGGAGTCCCTGAGTGGGTTGCTTGAGGGTGCTCCACCTGGGGACTCTGTCATCGGAGGCAGCTGATAGGTACCAACAGGGCAAGCGGAACATGGCTGAAGCATAAACTCGAGTGTGTGAGGAGTTCATAGAAAAAGACCTTTGGACTGTCTTGAAAAGATTCTGGCAAACCGTCAGGCACTTCAGGATAGGAAAGAGGTGCTCTATCTGCACTGTTTATAGTGCAGGTGGAGTGCTGCTGATTTCGACTGAGGATATTGTTGGGTGGTGCAAGGAATACTCCGAGTACCTTCTCAATTCCACTGACACGTCTTCCGTAGATGAAGCAAAGTCTGGGGTTGAGGGGGATGTCCATCTCCTGGGGTGAGGAAGTGTTGGGGAGTAACAGAATACATGTACTGCCGTTACGTATTTAAAATACAAAATATGAATAAATGTATTCCGTTAAAGTTATTGTTTAAAAAGGTGGTATTCAAAATACAATTACTTTGTTGAAATAAAGGAATTACACGGCAGTCTTTTCCTGTTTCATATGTTAGGCTATGCCCTCTCTATTTTAGGTAATTCCACGCCGGTGGAAACCCAAACAAAACATGCATTAAGAGGCTCCAATGCCTACAGTATGTCTCAATCAAAGTCACCTCTACTTGCGGCCCGCATAATGACATGAAGACATATTTTTTTAAATTATTGTTCAAAAAATGATTTAATATGAAGGCAATAGGCAGAGTTTTACAGGCATAGCCCTAAAGAATGTAGCCTCATGGGCAGTGTAGCCCAGTTGTAAGTAAGCTGTTAAGACTCGACTGTGTTCGTGTTTTCCTCCGAAACAATAAGTTCCGTTGGAGCAGCCTTTCAACGCCTCTTTCTGTCTCTCGCTACCAAAGTTGACCCAGACAACAAAGCAAAGCTAGTTTTTGGCTACGAGCCCGACATAGAACCCAATGTTTTAGCCAGAGGTCCCTTTACTACGGTTCAGAGCCGCGGACCTGTTTTATATACGCGTGGATTCATTTTCTATACGAGATCGCTGCAAAAAGTGCAGCCTCACCTAATGTCCACCCAACTGTTACTCATTTTATATTAAGATTTAAAAATCTAGTTGGTATTGGTATGGTGAGTAACCTTCAGTAATAGTAATAAATCACACAGCAATAGTACATTCATGTAGTTGTAAAAAGCTTGATAATGTATTAAGTAATCCAAAGTATTCAGAATACGTTACACTCATTGAGTAACGTAACGGAATACGTAACAAAATACATTTGGGGGCATGTATTCTGTAATCTGTAGTGGAATACATTTTAAAAGTAACCTTCCCAACAATGGGGTGAGGTCACTGAGGCAGTTAAACAACTCCTTGGTGGCAAGGGCCGCTGGGGTGGATGAGGTTTGCTCTAAGTTCCTGAAGGCTCTGGATGCTGTAGAGCTGTCTTGGTTGACGTACCTCTACAACATTGTGTGGTGATCACAATGGTGAGGGTGTGCTCAGCCTCCCTAGGAAAGTCTATGTCAGGGTGCTGGAAAGGAGAGTCTGTGTGTTAGTAGAACCTCGAATTCAGGAGAAACAAACAATGCTGTTTTTGTCCAAGTCGTGGAACACATATGTTTTGTGAACTTGGAAAAGGCATTCAACCGTGTCCCTCGGGATGTTCTATGGGAGGTGCTTTGGGAGCATGGAGTTTCTGGCTCCTTCAATTCTTGTACAACTCTTGCAAAAGCTTGGTCTGTATAGCCAGCAATAAATTGGACTTATTCCCAGTGGGCCTTGGACTCCGCCAGGGCTGCCCTTTGTTACTGATTCTGTTAATCATTTTTTATGGACAGAATTTCTGGGCTTAGTCAAGTGCAGGGCTGCCCAATCCCAGTCCTCGAGAGCTACTATCCTGCAGCTTTTAGATGCATCCCTACTCCAACACAGCTGAATCAAATGGTTTGATTACCTCTTCAGCATGCCATCATGTTTGGCAAAGGCCTGATAACAAGCCATTCATTTGATTCGGGTGTGTGGGAACAAGGATGCATCTAAAAGCTGCAGGACGGTAGCTCTCGAGGACCGGGATTGGGCACCCCTGGTCAAGTGGCTTCATCAGGTGGTATCCTCGAGCTCACACTAGAGCAGTTCGCAGCCAAGTGTAAAGTGGTATGAATGAGAATTAGTATCTCCAAGTCTGAGGCTATGGTCCTCAGCTGGAAAAGGGTGGAGTGCCCACTCAGGCTCAGAACGAGTTACTGCACCTAGTGGATTATTAAGTATCTCAGGGTCTTGTTTACAAGTGAGGGGAGCGGAAGTTCAACAGACGCATTGGTGCTGGGGCTGCAGTGAATCGGACACTCTAGAGGTCGGCTGAGAGTTAAAAGTGAAGCTCTCTACCCGTTGATTTATGTGCCAACCCTCACCTTTGATCACGAGCTTTGTATAGTGACCAAAAGAACGAGATCATGGATACAATTGCGGAAATTAACTTTCTCTGAAGGGTGGCTGGCCTCACCCTTAGTGTGGAGTTCAGCTATCTGGGAGGGGCTCATAATAGAGCTGCTACTCCTCCACATCGAAAAGAGCTAGTTGAGGTGGTTCAAGCATCTGACAAGGATGCCTCCTGGGCGCATTCTGAAGTGATCTGAGCATGTCCCACCAGGAAGAGGCCCTGGGGCAGACCCAGGACACACTGGAGAGATTGGGCTACATCTTATGCAGATGGTGCTATCTGAAGGAGATTATAGACTGCAACATGGTGGCAGGAGAGACTGTAGCTAGAAAGTGTTGGATGGTAGTCTGTAAGATAACTTTGGAACTCAAAAAGAGGTGTTGAGTGAAAGCAGAGGGCATGATTAAATGTTGGAAGTTGAAGAAGGAAAAATGTTTTACATAGGTTATAGAGGAATTGAAACAAACTGTGAGGTAGGCAAATGTTACAACATGACAGGGTAGGTACAGCTGAATTGGTGAAGGAAACTGCAAAGAAGCTGTTTGGTGCATCCTCTGGAGGGAGGAAAGAGGACCTGGGGAGATCTGATGGTAGAATCAGGAAGTACAGGGGCGAGGGGCTGCTCGAGCCGGGAGCGGCGGCGGTGGTAGCAGTAGTGACGGAGGAGTTGCGCAACGGGCTGCTCCAGCGGGGAGCGACGGCAATGACGGAGGGGCCACGCAAGGAGCCGGAGGTCCCCCGTGCTCGATTGGAGCTGGCGAGCTCGCGGTGGGGGAGTAGGTTCAGCTGAATGACTCCCCGGCCTCAATCGGGCGTGGTGGGGCGTGGTCTCCGGTGCCGTGCAGGGAGGGCGGACGCACCTGCACGGCATCCTTAATCACGCCCGCCTAGTTAAAAACACGGGGACTCAGGGGTTGGGGTGTGTTGTGTTGTGACGAGTATTGAATAAAATGGTTCAAACCTATGATCCCTGGACCCGCCGTGTCTCATTCACACCACAGGAACACACTGATTATGTGTTTTAAAAGTATCCTAAAAAGAGAAAGTGATTACACAAGACTGTTTGTGTTCGATAGTGTTGAAGAGTAAAAGAGAAGTAAAATAGAAACTCCTCCTGAAAAAGAAGTATCCTTCTATTTGTGTTGTTCTAATGTAAAAAGCCATTTGACATAATCTTTTTCTTCCTGCATTTCCCCTTCTAATTAATCACTTATCTGGGCTTTCCGGGCACGGATGCAGGAAAGAGAGACGTCAGCAACACAGGGCGTGGATTTGTTGGGAAAGACTGCGTGCTGTGGAGGGCTTTTGGGGATACAGAAAGTTTAGAGCATTAAGACTATATCACCAACAACAAAGAGGGAGGAAAGGAAAGCAAAGGAAAGGAAAGCAAAGGAAACCAAAGGAAAGCAAAGGAAAGCGCATAGGCTATAAGTCATATGTGCAGCAAATATCTTCCCAGTGGCAGTCTATGTTGGTTAACCGTTTGACTCTTTGGTGCAGACTGAAAGTTTTGAACTGTTGGATAGTTTGGGGCTTATGTTATGACAGAATCCTCTGTGCGGAGAGTATTTTTAAGGAATCCAGTTTATATTCAGCTTGAAATTTTTTAATTTGCAGATTCAATTCGATGTTATTTATATAACATTGACTTGAGGTGACCACAGCAACAGTCACCTCAAGTCAAAGGGAAAAAATACCAGACTGTGGACCTGGAAAACTGGTGTTGACTCTCCCTCAAGTTTCATTTTCACTCCTTTTTTGAAAAGCATTGAGTCATAAACATTTAAATATATTCTCTTTCTGGTGTGCAGAGCCCATGTAGAGCGTTAACATGAAGCCTGTGCATTTGGCTTCTTGTCATGGTGGCATTACACTTCAAATTTCAACTGTTGAGGACTAATTTGCCAGCTTCGAGTTGAGTAGTTATATGAATGAACTCAGTGGAATTTTATATTTCTCTCTGCAGAGGTTTATAAGATATTTCTACTGATTAGCGCAATATGAATGTACCACAATGTAAGTGTGAGAACTGTGCCCTGTTGATTTAACTTTATGTTAGGTTTTGGTACAGTTTTTATTTTTTTCTAAGGGATGCACTGAATGTAGGTAAATAAAGAGAACTAGTTTTATTTTAATGCAAAAAAAAACAAAACAGTGTTCCGTTTAGATAACAGCAATGAAAACATTTTCTGTCATCAAAATCAATGAATATTTGTGATCTCAATACTGAACAACACAACCATGATGATCATCCTGGTCATAACTGTGTAACCTCATAGGACATGCATTTTGTTGCATGTATCATATGCTGTTGATCACAGTTGTGATTCTCTTTGTTGCATTTGTTTTTGATATGTTAGCTCAGCAAATCTAGTTTTCTTAATCTTGTTGGAATGTGTGTATACAGTCTCTGAACATGGCAAAGTCTCTGAAGGTTCATTTATAAAAGTAAAAGGCCACATTAATGAGTCCTGATACTATTCAAAAATGATTATCTGATTACTATAAGACTGCAGTGATGATTTAGATTCAGCATAGCTGCACATTCAACCTCTGTCTGAGTCTTCCTGCCTTTTCTTTCTCCTCAGCAGAAGGCTGTGTGTCTGTGGTGTACCTCAGACATCAGATGTCACAGCTCATCTTAGCTTTTAGATGTTTGACCTTTCACCTCTGCAGTTTGGAGTCTTCAGGCTTTCACTTGTGAAGGGGGGAAGTGCATGTCATAATGGGCTGCATTCAGGACTTGATTCATGACCACGAAGAATATGATATAGTTCACTCACTCACACACACACACACACACACACACACACACACACACACACACACACACACACACACACACACACACACACACACACACACACACACAAATGAATGTGCCTGCACATACATGTAGGCTGACACATACACAGACCACAAAACATCTGTGACCAGCCTGGTCCCAGCTCCACTGCTTGTGGTTTATACAGGCAGGGAAATTATGGAGAATCCAACTGGCAGACGTGTACAGCACTGTGTGAACGTTTTGGGCACATTAAATATTTGGATTATGATAACTGTTAATACTGATAACAATACTGATAACACAATTATCATATGACTTTTGACAGAGGACACAATTCCCCTGTAATTACATGGAATTTCAAACAGATTCATCTGAAATTACTAGAAAATTAAATGCACCTACAGACACATTGGGACACTAGAATAAGAGGATAACAAGTCAGGTTTTTTTAAAGGAAACAAAAATAAATATAGTGTAAGGACATTTAATTACTTAATTAAGTACCAATTACCTATGTATCTAGTGAGTAATTACTTAATCAGTTACTTTCCAAATAAGTAACAGAGTAAAGGAATTTTGCAAAAAAAAAAAAGAAACAAGCAATATTTCCCCATCATGAATACACTGTACTTTTCAATGTGTGGCTGTATTATGGAGTTGTCCTGAATATATGTGATAGAGATTGTTCTCCCTGAGCAACTTACAATAAACTATTCTATACTATTAATATTTCCATCCCTATGCGACCCTATAATGATGAAGCCAGGTTTAACTTAACTTTACTTTTTCTTTCACAATTACTGTTAAGACCAAACTTTCAAGAGGAGTGTACAGAAAGTACCCAGAGGTTAGGCAAGGTTAAGCCACTCCATAATATGACCCACAACCCCAAAAATACAGCATACTTACAATGTAAGATGGAGAAATATTGTTTTTCCAGAAAATGACCAAGAAATCTTTTAAAAGCGCAGCACTTATTATGGAGTGCCCAAAATTACTTACAGTATAATTTGTGTCTCCTTTCCTGTAAAATACCTGGAATTTACAGCACTACTTAAAATTAGTTATGTATCACCTACTTTCCTGTAAAAGCCTGACTTATTAGACCCTTATTTAACTGTACCAACCTTTAAGTATTTATTGATAAAAATGATTACATTTTAATTAACAAAAACAGGATATTATAGCACAAATACCATTAAGGACAACAACAGTCTGACAAAAGGTTGTCGAAAATGGCCAAGAGCCAAGAGGCCCAGCATTATTGGTGAGAAGTGTGCACAGTGTAGTTAGTACATCATCTGGGTTCTCATGGTGCACTGGAGCCATATTCCTCAATGTGAGTGCTCTTAAAATAGCAAGTTTAAATACAGGCATATTAAAATTGATGCAATGACACAGCAAAGTCTTTGTTATTGTTGGTTAAAGGTTGTTGTTGGTTGTAGTGTTTTCTTTTAATACTGGAGGTTTGAAGCATGAGAACCAGTACATCTGTAGATGAAGAAGTAGCTGAAGCTATGATTGATGAAGAAAATTCAAAGTTATTCATTATTCTTTAAGATCATATAAATACTACTGCAATAAGACACCCAGCAAACATTGTGATGCTGAATGACCATCACATGACTTTCTTTTATGGACATCAAGTCTTGTTTGAAAAATACTTTCAAAATAAAGGTATTGTGGACAATGGAAACGCAACCTGGAACCTTCTGCTGGATGTCTTCCGTGATCATTGGACTTTCTACCAAAAGGGAAGTTTGTGTACAATTCTTTCTTTTATGATTTAGGAAAAAGAAGAAACAAAACATTATTGCGTGCCATGAAATACCAACATGTAACTAGTTCCCATAAGCTGATGTGGTCACATCTAGAACACAGCAGCATCACATCTTACAAAAGTTTTTTTTAATTGTTTGTTCATATTCAGAACCACTTTAGTTTTAAATCTGTTACAAAAATTCCAGAGATTCCTAAACTGTCCATCAGCACTCAACCACAAAGCAGTGGAGTGGAGTGCACTGTGCAATAACCACAAACACATGACTGTGATTAGTGGTCACTGTGGGGACTCACTGAGAATTTACAGCTAATGTGATAAGACAGTATAAACATATATAACTCTAAAAAGGAAGAAAAGGACTCATTTGTCTGACATGCACAAATGATTGGAAAACTACATATGATATTCTGAAAATGCCAAAGCTATTCTGAAGCTATTATGACAGATAATTAATAGAAGTGGAAGGATGGAATCAAGCCCTAAATCATTAGAATATTTAATTTCAAGTTTGAATAAATAATATTGCAAAAGCAGGTAGCTCTTGGTCTCATTCTGTCAGGGCTCTGTGTGCGGGCAGGCGGAGAGGAGGATCCAAACGCAGGACTCAGACACTAACGTGAAACTCAAAAACCTCAGCTTTATTGCTGGCAAGAAAACAAAACATGAAGTGACCACTGAAACCGGCGAACAGGAACACACAGGCATAATCTAAGGGTACAACGCAACACCAAGCATGGGAAAACACAGGGCTTATATACACAGGGTAGTAACGGGGGAATCGGCAACAGGAGGGAGACACAGCTGGGAGAGATCAGGGCTAACGAGACAGGGGGAACAAAGCTGCACACACTAACATAAGACAGACTTTCACAATAAAACAGGAAACATGAATCACAACTCAGAGACACGAACTCAACACAGAGACAGAAAATGACACATGGAACTGAACTATACATGATACCACAATTCCTAAAACATGGATAACAGAAACATGAAACTCTAATAATAATCATCATCACAACCACAAGAAAACAAGAAAACAATCCATGATGCAAAATTACACCAAAACATAATAAACTCAAAATACTGGGTCCAACGGACTCAGAACCGTGACACATTCAGTACATGTAATCACAATTAAAGAGAAGCCCATTGCACTCACAGTTGACCAGATGACAACTGTTGACATTCTCCACAAGCAAGGTAAGTCACAGAAGGTGGTCGCTGTTCACACAGTGCTGTATCAAAGCCCGTTAAAGAAAACTTGACTGGAAGCGAAGTGTGGTAAGGTGCAGATGCAGGAGGAATGACCACAGCCTGAGAAGATTGTCAAGGCAAGTTTGCTCAAGAACTCGTGAGACCTTCACAAGGAGTGGATTTAGGATAGTGAGAGTACAACATGGCCCATCGTGCACAGATGTCTTCGGGGCTACAGGCTTTTGGATTTCGTAAAATCAAACCGTTCCTGAACCAGAAACAGCTGAAACATCTTACCTGAGCTAAGGATGAAAAAAACTGGACTCAGATTCTCACTTGATGGTTCAAAGTCCTCTTTTCAGATGAAAGTAAATTTTGCATTTCATTTGGTAATCGTGGTCCTAGGTGGAAGAGCAGAGAGGGCATTGTGTTTTACGAAGTCCAAAGTCAGGATAGCAGTTTGTTGATCAATCTGCAGACAAGTTTTATGGAGATGCTGCTTTCCTTTTCCTTCTATAATGGTTGGTTAAACACTGACCATTAAATTATTAAAGATCCAATCTAAAAACTAAAGAATGTTGTTTCATTCAATAAAGGAAGCTGAAATGTACAGCATGAGTCAGGTAATGGAAGTACAACCACACAACTTGTAAAATGCTTCGTCTCATCACTCAAGATGGCAGAACGGGAGTTCACTGTGCTCCTCTGGCAAAGCCATCTCTCTCTCTCTCTCTCTGACACACACACACACGCGCACAAACACACACACACACACACACACACACATCTGCTGAAACATTCACCCCCATCATGGTGGTAAGTGAAAATCAAGAAAGATGTTTTGATCTGAGAGAAATACTACTGGAGGAGAGCATGAAATTCAGACTTTTTAAGTGAAGATCTGAAGAAAGAAGGATTAAGACGGAGATTTAAGAGTCCAAAAATGAGGGTAGAGCATAACAAGGAACACAGTAACAAGGTTCCAAAGTGTCATACTCTACACAGAAAGAAGCACATGCCACATGTTGCTTTCATGCAGTTGGGAGTGACTGCTTCCTAACCTCTCCATTTCTTTTTCTGCAGCCAGAACAAAACCCTGGAGATGGGTGGGGAGCAGGGGAGTGTTCTCCTGTCTTCAGCTTTATATAATTTGGATTTTATTTTCCTAAAATGTACAACGTTTCAGTTTGTTTTTAATTACTATTATTCTTGGTTGGATTTTCTTGAAGGATTTTGCTACAGCGGATCAGAGAAAGTAGTAAAACTTGTAACAGATCATCTGCTCAGGCAGTCCATTAACATGCCTTCACAAGCAACATTTAATTGGCAATTATTATAGGACAGAAGGAGTCACGCTAAAAGAGAGATGCTTATTTTCTTCAAAGGAGAAGAGTCCCCATGAAAGACAAAACAGATAATTGATGGTTTGTTTGTTTTTTTCACATTTTCTTTGCTTAAATTATTCGTGACAGTCTTCTGTTCACAATGTGTGTTCCTATTTTTATTGGTATTACTATAATTAAAGAGTGTCTGCATTTCTTTCTTCTTTTGAGGTTGGAGTGAAGAAAAAATAACATACCATGTTGATCTTTTAGACAAACTGCATATGAAAGGATAAAGCTGAAGTTTCTCTCTATTTTTCTTGTTGTTTACAAATCCTTTGAAATAATTCTGTTGCCAGACAAAGAATAGTCACATTAGATGTTTCTGCAAAACCCCAAATTACAGAGTACATTGTTGAAATTCTTTCTTTCTGCAACATCTGCACACAACAGTCACATCACTATAAAGGTTATAGGGAAATATAATAATAATGGAAAGTGACAGGCATACATTGACTTTATTCCTTCTGAAAATTTACTTGCTAACCTAAAATGCAAATGATTTCTAAGACAGAGCCATATGGGAAGTTAACCTTGGAAATTCTTTCAAGGACGACTTCCTACCAACAAAAGGCTTCAGTGCATCTCTTTGATATTCTATTAATGAAGAAGAATCATGTATTTCTTATATAAATAATGCCGTAGAACCATCCTATCATCGCCTTGTTTTCCGTTATCGTCACACCTGAATTATAGTTGCCATAGTTGCAGTACAGGAAATTGACTTGTGTAAGATTTAAGGAACTTTACAAGATGAGTTGTCTGAAAAGACCACACTAACTATGCCAGGTTAGGCCCAAGCTTAATTTTTTTCAGATTACACATACATTATTGCTGAAAAACGTCTTCTTCTTCTTTCTTTCTTTTTTATCGTTATTGTCATTGTAAATACTTGAAGAAATACATGGAGGTGGCTTCCTTATGGTGACAGTCATGCACACAATACACATTGCACTTAACACGTGGCACTATTGCATGAGAACACCATCACATGTGTGGCATTATTGCACATCTTTTACAGTAATGGCTAGCGGACAGAAGTTAATCTTGGGGCCAGGGTGTGAGGAGTCTTTTAAAATGTTCTTGGCTTTCCTAAGGCAGCAGGATCTATGGAGTTCTTCAAAAGAGGGTAGAGGATAGCTGATGGTCTTCTGGGAAGTCTTAATGATTCTCTGGAGTGTTTTCCTCTGTGCTGCTGTGCAGCATGATAACCACACACAGAGGTACTAGAAAAAAGGATGCTCTTAATAGAGCATCTATAGAAGGACACCAGCTTTTTTTGAGAGATGCTGAGGACTCTTTTGCTGGGCCTTCTTTGTCAGCTCTCCCACCTTCGCATCTCAGCTCAAGTAGGGAGGTGGGAACCAGTGTTGGCTATGCTAAACATGCTAAACATATTACTAACGAGTAATCTGAGTATTTTAATGTTTTACTTTATTACACATTGTGCCAAACACAGGTCACAACTGCTAAACATATTGTGTCTTGTGTGTGTGACACACTACAAGCCACATCCGCTAGCAGTTACAATGCACAACATTAAACACAGACAGACTTATTTTTGATCCACTGAGTGATGTTCCATTCTGTTTACTCTGCTGTTGTAGAGCAAACACGAGTTTTGGCTCTCTTTGAAACACTGATATGTCATATATCACTACAAAGTCCAAGAGCAGCAGATTTACAGATGAATAACTGCGTGACTCAAAGTTTTCAACAGCAAAGTTAACATCTGCACATTTCAGAATGCATTCAGACCCGTTTACTTTCAATACATGTCATTTAGTTGTCGATTTGTTTTGAATGGATGAAACTAAATGTTTTCTCTTCAGTCAGTACTCCATAGCAAACACAAAGTGAAAACGTCAAAACCTGAAGTGTCTTATTACACACTTTAATACTTTATGAAACATAGACTTTATAGAAGTTACAGTTTCAAGTCTCTACAAGTGTCCACATCTGGATTTGAGCAATTTATTCCATTCTTTCTGGCAGATCCCATCCAGTGCTGTCAGACTAGATGGAAAGCGTATGTGAACAGGTCTCTCCACAGATATCCTGTGGGGCTTAAGGCTGGGCTTTGACTGAGCCCCTCAAAGACAGTCAGAGACTTTTGCTGAGATTTCCTAAGTGCTGTTTTGGCTGTATTCTTCCAGTGCTGTGTTGTGGCTGAATCATGGACCCAGTCTTAGTTTGCTGTGCTGTAAAATGTTTTCTTTTAGGACCTTTTTTGCTTTTAGCTGCACTCATCCTGCCTTCATTTCTGACCTGTCTCTTTTTCTGTTGCTGAGAAGCACTCACAAAGCATGAAGCATGATGCTGCCACCACCATGCTTCACTGCAGGGAGGGAGGACTAGATGGAAAGTTCGTACTTGTCATCTAACCATGTCGCAGCCCGGAGGATCAGCAGGTAGCTGATCAGTAGCATTACAGTTTCTCTCTCGCTCTCTCTTTCTCTTGCTCTCTCTCGCCAGGGTGGAACTCATTGTGGGTTCACGCCCTCGACCTACGCACCTGTGAAGTGGAAACACCTGGGCCTCATTATTGCTGTCAGCATTTAAGCCGAGGGATGGCAGCTACTCATCGCTGGATTGTTGTGTGACTAGCGTCAGTGTAGCCAAGCTCTCAAAGATTTCTGTATAGCTCTTGTTACTTCTTTGCCTTCGTGCATGTCCTGTTTATAGATTCCCTGCACCCGTCGCTGTGTTCCCTGAGAGGATTCCTTGTCGTGAGTGATTGGAGAGTGGCTGGCAGCGAGCAGTGAGTGACCGAAGAGGAGCAAGTGTTTTCTCCTGTCCTCCCCACCTTGGATTCCCTGGAGCCCATACCCCTGTCACCTTGGTATGAAGCACTCTTCCCTGCACTGTCTGTTGGAGATTCCCGCGTGTCCTCAGTGAACCGTGACAAGCCAGGAATGGATTTTATTTCCATTTGGTGATCACACAATTATAGTATCTGTTGTATCATCTTTGAGAACAAACTGCAGCTAAACTGAATAAGGAAGATGTGTTCAAGGCTTCTTCACTGATTTAAAGAAACCCTGTTAATAATAAGGGTTTTGTTACCAAGTTATCAGAGTTCAGTTTCTCACAATTCACTGGATGAACTCATATCTTAAAGATAGAAAAAATGTATTTGAGTGAATAATAAAACTTTGACTTCGTGAATAACAGTTTATTCGAGCATGTTAATTAATGTGTGTTATCTGTCTTAAAAACAGAAACAATATAACTTTAAATCTCCCTGAGGGGCATATTATAAGGTTTAAGTTCAACAAAGCCATGCTTCTTTTGTATTAGCTGACAAAACGTGAACAAAAAACCCTCCGATTTCAAGTTCTGTCGCAAAACAGCGACACGTTAACTGTGACTGCAGAAGTTCCTGTATGAACTGAACAACTCTGAAAATCCAAGGAAAAGCTGAGTGTATCTTCTTTAGACCTCATCTGGAATTTGATGGATTACTATGCTGCATTCAGGACTTTATCACAATGGTATATGAAGAGTGGTACCACTAGAAAGTGTACACACAGTGTCTCACTTCATGCTTGCTCTTCACCAACCTCTGGTGTCACTTTGTAGTCACTTGTGTTGTAATTGTCTTATTTGTTGCAGAGGTTTTTGCTTGGGAAGTAACCGTGACCTCTTTATCAGAGGCTTTTCTAACATTTAATGCTTGTGAAAAATGTTTTTCTCCTTTACTTTAACAGCTAACAGCATTTTGAGCACAGTATAGACAACGGGTTGCACTGAGGATTTTGAACTATGGTCTGTTGTCA